>NC_084470.1:132506756-132767723 GCF_027409185.1 Cynocephalus volans | reverse complement strand
GTTTAAACCGGATTGAACCGGTTCAATCCGGTTTAATCCAGTTTAAACCTGTTCAATCCGGTTTTCTCCGGTTTAAACCGGTTTAAACCGATTCAATCCGTTTTTATCCGGTTTAAACCTGTTCAATCCGGTTTTATCCGGTTTAAACCAGTTCTATCCATTTCTATCTGGTTTAAACCAGTTTAAACTGGTTCAATCCGGTTTTATCCGTTTTAAACCGGTTCAATCTGGTTTTATCCGGTTTAAACTGGTTCAATTTGGTTTTATCCTTTTTAAACCGGTTTTATCCGTTTTAAACCGGTTTAATCCAGTTCAATCCGGTTTTATCTGGTTTAAACCCTTTCTATCCAGTTCTATCCGTTTTAAACCGGTTTAAACCAGTTCTTTCCGGTTTTATCCGGTTTAAACCGGTTTGAACCGGTTCAATCCGGTTTTATCCGGTTTAAACCAGTTTAAGCCGGTTCAATCCGGTTTTATCCGGTTTAAACCGGTTCATTCCGGTTTTATCCGGTTAAAACCGGTTTGAAACGGTTCAATCCGGTTTTATCCAGTTTAAACCGGTTCATTCCGGTTTTATCCGGTTAAAACCGGTTTGAAACGGTTCATTCCGGTTTTATACAGTTTAAACCGGTTCTATCCGGTTTTATCCGGTTTAAACCGGTTCACTCCGGTTTTATCCGGTTTAAACCGGTTTGAACCGGTTCAATCCGGTTTTATCTGGTTTAAACCGGTTCAATCTGGTTTCATCCGTTTTAAACCGGTTTTATCCGGTTTAGACCGGTTTAAACCAGTTCAATCCGGTTTTAATCGGCTTAAACAGGTTCAATCTGGTTTTATCCGTTTTAAATTGCTTTAAAACAGTTTAATCCGGTTTTATCTGGTTTAAACCCGTTTGAACCGGTTCAATCCGGATTTATCCGGTTTAAACCGGTTCAATCCGATTTTATATCGTTTAAACCGGTTCTATCCGGTACTGTCCTGTTTAAATCGGTTTAAACCGGTTCTATCCTGTTCTATCCAGTTTTAACCGGATTAAACCAGTTCAATCCGGTTTTATCCGGTTTAAACCGGTTTAAACCGGATCAATCCGATTTTATCCGGTTTAAGGTTTAAACCGGTTCTATCTAGTTTAAACCGGTTAAAGCCGGTTCATACTGGTTTTATCCGGTTTAAACCGGTTTAAACTGGTTCAATCGGTTTTTATCTGGATTAAACCGGATTAAACCGGTTCAATCCGGTTTTATCCAGTTTAAACCGGTTCAATCCGTTTTTTCTGGTTTAAACCGGTTTAAACCAGTTCATTCCGGTTTTATCCGGTTGAAACCGGTTTGAACCGGTTCAATCCGGTTTTATCCAGTTTAAACCGGTTCTATCCGGTTCTATCCGGTTGAAACCGGTTTAATCCGGTTCAATCTGATTTTATCTGGTTTAAACCGGTTCAATCCGGTTTTATCCGGTTAAAACCGGTTTAAACCAGTTCAATCCGGTTTTATCCGTTTTAAACCGGTTCTATACGGTTCTATCCGGTTTAAACCGGTTTAAACCAGTTCATTCCGGATTTATCCGGTTTACACCTGTTCAATCAGGTCTTATCCGGTTTAAGCAGGTTCTATCCGGTTTTATCTGGTTTTAAAGAGTTTAAACTGGTTCAAACCGGTTTTATCTGGTTTAAACCGGTTCAATCTGGTTTTATCCAGTTTAAACCGCTTTAAAACGGTTTAATCCGGTTTTATCCAGTTTAAACCGGTTCAATCCGGTTGTATCCGTTTTAAACTGGTTCTATCCGGTTTAAACCAGTTTAAGCCGGTTCATTCCGGTTTTATCAGGTTTAAACCCGTTTAAAACCGGTTCAATCCGTTTTTATCCTGTTTAAACCAGTTTAAACCGGTTCAATCCGGTTTTATTCGTTTTACACCGGTTCTATCTGGTTCAAGATGTTTAAACCAGTTCATTCCGGTTTTATCCAGTTTAAACCGGTTCTATGCTGTTTATACCAGTTTAATCTGTTCAATCCGGTTTTATCCGGTTTAAACCGGTTTAAGCCGGTTCAATCCGGTTTTCTCCAGACTTAAATGGCTTAAACCGGTTCAATCCGCTTTTATCCAGTTTAAACCAGTTCTATCTGGTTCTATCTGTTTGAAACCGGTTTAAACCCGTTCAATCCAGTTTTATCCGGTTTAAACCGGATTGAACCGGTTCAATCCGGTTTAATCCAGTTTAAACCTGTTCAATCCGGTTTTCTCCGGTTTAAACCGGTTTAAACCGATTCAATCCGTTTTTATCCGGTTTAAACCTGTTCAATCCGGTTTTATCCGGTTTAAACCTGTTCAATCCGGTTTTATCAGGTTTAAACCGGTTTAGCCCGGTTCTATGCGGTTTAAACCGGTTTAAACCAGTTCAATCCGGTTTTATCCCGTTTAAACCGCTTTAACCGGTTCAATCCGGTTTTATCCGGTTTAAACCGGTTCAATCCGGTTTTATCCGGTTTAAACTGGTTGAAACCGGTTCTATCCGGTTTAGAGCGGTTCAAACCGGTTCAATCCGGTTTTATCCGGTTTAAACCGGTTCTATCCGTTTCTATCTGGTTTAAACCAGTTTAAACTGGTTCAATCCGGTTTTATCCATTTTAAACCGGTTCAATCTGGTTTTATCCGGTTTAAATTGGATAAATTTGTTTTTATCCGGTTTATACCGGTTTGAACCCGTTCAATTCAGTTTTATCCGGTTTACATCGGTTTAAACCTGTTCAATCCAGTTTTATCCGGTTTAAACCGGCTTAAGCTGGTTCAATCCAGTTTTATCCGGTTTAAACCGGTTCAATCTTGTTTTATCCGGTTTAAACCGGTTGAAACCAGTTCAATCCGGTTTTATCAGGTTTAGACCAGTTCAAACCGGTTCAATCCCGTTTTATCCGGTTTAAACCAGTTCTATCCATTTCTATCTGGTTTAAACCAGTTTAAACTGGTTCAATCCGGTTTTATCCGTTTTAAACCGGTTCAATCTGGTTTTATCCGGTTTAAACTGGTTCAATTTGGTTTTATCCGGTTTAAACCGGTTTTATCCGGTTTAAACCGGTTTAATCCAGTTCAATCCGGTTTTATCTGGTTTAAACCCTTTCTATCCAGTTCTATCCGTTTTAAACCGGTTTAAACCAGTTCTTTCCGGTTTTATCCGGTTTAAACCGGTTTGAACCGGTTCAATCCGGTTTTATCCGGTTTAAACCAGTTTAAGCCGGTTCAATCCGGTTTTGTCCGGTTTAAACCGGTTCATTCCGGTTTTATCCGGTTAAAACCGGTTTGAAACGGTTCAATCCGGTTTTATCCAGTTTAAACAGGTTCATTCCGGTTTTTTCCGGTTAAAACCGGTTTGAAACGGTTCATTCTGCTTTTATACAGTTTAAACCGGTTCTATCCGGTTTTATCCAGTTTAAACCGGTTCACTCCGGGTTTATCCGGTTTAAACCGGTTTGAACCGGTTCAATCCGGTTTTATCTGGTTTAAACCGGTTCAATCTGGTTTTATCCGTTTTAAACCGGTTTTATCCGGTTTAGACCGGTTTAAACCAGTTCAATCCGGTTTTAATCGGCTTAAACCGGTTCAATCTGGTTTTATCCGTTTTAAACTGCTTTAAAACAGTTTAATCCGGTTTTATCTGGTTTAAACCCGTTTGAACCGGTTCAATCCGGTTTTATCCGGTTTAAACCGGTTCAATCCGGTACTGTCCTGTTTAAATCGGTTTAAACCGGTTCTATCCTGTTCTATCCAGTTTTAACCGGATTAAACCAGTTCAATCCGGTTTTATCTGGTTTAAACCGGTTCTATCCATTTCCATCTGGTTTAAACGGGTTTAAACTGGTTCAATCCGGTTTTATCCAGTTTAAACCGGTTCTATCCGGTTGAAACAGGTTTAAACCGGTTCAATCTGGTTTTATCTGCTTTAAACCAGTTTAAACCGGTTCAATCCGGTTTTATCCGGTTTAAACCGGTTCTATACGGTTCTATCCGGTTTAAACCGGTTCTATCCTGTTCTATCTGGTTTAAACCGGTTTAAAGCGGTTCAATCCGGTTTTATCCAGTTTAAACCGGTTTAAACCGGATCAATCCGGTTTTATCCGGTTTAAACCAGTTTAAACTGGTTCAATCCGGTTTTATCCGGTTAAAACCGATTCTATCCGGTTTAAACCGCTTCAATCCGGTTTTATCTGGTTTAAACCGCTTCAATCCGGTTTTATCCGGTTTAAACCGGTTTAAGCTGGTTCAATCCGTTTTTATCCAGTTTAAACCGGTTCTATCCGGTTCTATCCGGTTTAAACCGGTTTAAACCAGTTCATTCCGGATTTATCCGGTTTACACCGTTTCAATCAGTTCTTATCCGGTTTAAACAGGTTTTATCCGGTTGTATCTGGTTTTAAAGAGTTTAAACTGGTTCAATCCGGTTGTATCTGGTTTAAACCGGTTCAATCTGGTTTTATCCAGTTTAAACCGCTTTTAAACGCTTTAATCCGGTTTTATCCGGTTTAAACCGGTTCAGTCCGCTTTTATCCGATTTAAACCGGTTCTATCCTGTTTAAACCAGTTTAAACCGGTTCAATCCGGTTTTATTCGGTTTACACCGGTTCTATCTGGTTCAAAATGTTCAACCCAGTTCATTCCGGATTTATCCGGTTTAAACCGGTTCTATGCTGTTTATACCAGTTTAATCTGTTCAATCCGGTTTTATCCGGTTTAAACCGGTTTAAGCCGGTTCAATCCGGTTTTGTGCAGTTTTAACTGGCTTAAACCGGTTCAATCCGCTTTTATCCAGTTTAAACCGGTTATATCTGGTTCTATCTGTTTGAAACCGGTTAAAACCGGTTCAATCCTGTTTTATCCAGTTTACACCGTTTCATTCCGGTTTCATCTGGTTTGAACCGGTTTAAACCGCTTTAAACCAGTTCTATCCGGTTTTATCCGGTTTATACCGGTTCTATCCGGTTCAATCCGGTTTAAAACGGTTTAAACCGGTTCTATCCGGGTTTATCCAGTTTAAACCGGTTCAATCCGTTTTTATCCAGTTTAAACCGGTTCAATCCGGTTGTATCCGGTTTAAACCAGTTCATTCCGGTTTTACCCGGTGTAAACCGGTTTGAACCTGTTCAATCCGGATTTATCCGGTTTAAACCGGTTTAAGCCGGTTCAATCAGGTCTTATCCGGTTTAAACCAGTTGAAACCAGTTCAATCCGGTTTTATCCGGTTTGGACCAGTTCAAACCGGTTCAATCCGGTTTTATCCGGTTTAAACCAGTTCTATCCATTTCTATCTGGTTTAAACCAGTTTAAACTGTTTCAATCCGGTTTTATCCGTTTTAAACCAGTTCAATCTGGTTTTATCCGGTTTAAACTGGTTCAATTTGGTTTTATCCGGTTTAAACTGGTTTTATCCGTTTTAAACTGGTTTAATCCAGTTCAATCCGGTTTTATCCGGTTTAAACCCTTTCTATCCAGTTCTATCCGTTTTAAACCGGTTTAAACCAGTTCTTTCCGGTTTTATCCGGTTTAAACCGTTTTGAACCGGTTCAATCCGGTTTTATCCGGTTTAAACCAGTTTAAGCCGGTTCAATCCGGTTTTATCCAGTTTAAACCGGTTCTATCCGGTTCTATCCGTTTGAAACCAGTTTAAACCGGTTCAATCCGGTTTTATCTGGTTTAAACCGGTTCAATCCGGTTTTATCCGGTTTAAACCGGTTCATTCCGGTTTTATCCGGTTAAAACCGGTTTGAAACGGTTCAATCCGGTTTTATCCGGTTTAAACCGGTTCATTCCGGTTTTATCCGGTTAAAACCGGTTTGAAACGGTTCAATCCGGTTTTATCCGGTTTAAACCGGTTCATTCCGGTTTTATCCGGTTAAAACCGGTTTGAAACGGATCATTCCGGTTTTATACGGTTTAAACCGGTTCTATCCGGTTTTATCCGGTTTAAACCGGTTCACTCCGGTTTTATCCGGTTTAAACCGGTTTGAACCGGTTCAATCCGGTTTTATCTGGTTTAAACCGGTTCAATCTGGTTTTATCCGTTTTAAACCGGTTTTATCCGGTTTAGACTGGTTTAAACCAGTTCAATCCGGTTTTAATCGGCTTAAACCGGTTCAATCTGGTTTTATCCGTTTTAAACTGCTTTAAAACGGTTTAATCCGGTTTTATCTGGTTTAAACCCGTTTGAACCGGTTCAATCCAGTTTTATCCGGTTTAAACCGGTTCAATCCGGTTTTATCTCGTTTAAACCGGTTCTATCCGGTACTATCCTGTTTAAATCGGTTTAAACCGCTTCTATCCTGTTCTATCCAGTTTTAACCGGATTAAACCAGTTCAATCAGGTTTTATCCGGTTTAAACCGGTTCTATCCATTTCCATCTGGTTTAAACGGGTTTAAACTGGTTCAATCCGGTTTTATCCGGTTTAAACCACTTTGAACTGGTTCAATCCGGTTTTATGCGTTTTAAACCGGTTCAATCCGGTTTTATCCGGTTTAAACCAGTTCAATCCGGTTTTATCCGGTTTAAACCAGTTCTATCCGGTTTAAACCAGTTTAAGCCGGTTCATTCCGGTTTTATCAGGTTTAAACCAGTTTAAACCGGTTCAATCCGATTTTATCCTGTTTAAACCAGTTTAAACTGGTTCAATTCTTTTTTCTCCAGTTTTAACCGGCTTAAACCGGTTCAATCCGGTTTTATCCAGTTTAAACCGGTTCAGTCTGGTTTTATCCAGTTTAAACCGGTTTAAACCGGTTCAATCCGGTTTTATCTGGTTTAAACCGGTTCTATGCTGTTTATACCAGTTTAAGCCGGTTCAATCCGGTTTTATCTGGTTTAAACCGCTTTAAGCCGGTTCATTCTGGTTTTATCCAGTTTAAACCGGTTTACACCGGTTGAATCCGGTTTTATCAAGTTTAAACCGGTTTTATCCGGTTCTATCCGTTTTAAACCGGTTTAAACCAGTTCATTCCGGTTCTATCCGGTTTAAACCGGTTTGAACCAGTTCAATCCAGTTTTATTCGTTTTAAACCGGTTTAAGCCGGTTCGATCCGTTTTAAAACGGTTTAAACCGGTTCAATCCGGTTTTATCCGGTTTAAACCGGTATAAACAGGTTCAATCCGATTTTATCCTGTTTAAACCAGTTTAAACCGGATCAATCCGGTTTTTTCCGGTTTCAACCGGTTTCACCCGGTTCTATACGGTTTAAACCGGTTTAAACCTGTTCAATCCGATATTATCCGGTTTAAACCCGTTCAATCCAGTTTTATCCGGTTCAAACTGGTTTGAACCATGTTCAATCCGGTTTTATCCGGTTTAAACCGGTTTGAACAGGTTCAATCCGGTTTTATCCAGTTTAAACCTGTTCAATCCGGTTTTCGCCGGTTTGAACCGGTTTAACCCGGTTCAATCCGTTTTTATCCGGTTTAAACCTGTTCAATCCGGTTTTATCCGGTTTAAACCGGTTCTCTCCGTTTTTATCCGGTTTAAACCGGTTTAGCCCGGTTCTATCCGGTTTAAATCGGTTCAAACCAGTTCAATCCGGTTTTTTCCGGTTTAAACTGGTTCAATCTGGTTTTATCCAGTTTAAATTGTTTAAATTTGGTTTTATACGGTTTATACTGGTTTGAACCCGTTCAATCCGGTTTTATCCATTTTAAACCGGTTTAAACCGGTTCAATCCAGTTTTATCCGGTTTAAACCGGTTTAAGCTGGTTCAATCCGGTTTTATCCGGTTTAAACCAGTTCAATCTTGTTTTATCCGGTTTAAACCGGTTGAAACCATTTCAATCCGGTTTTATCCGGTTTAGACCATTTCAAACCGGTTCAATCCGGTTTTATCCGGTTTAAACCGGTTTGAACAGGTTCAATCCGGTTTTATCCAGTTTAAACCTGTTCAATCCAGTTTTCGCCGGTTTGAACCGGTTTAACCTGGTTCAATCCGTTTTTATCCGGTTTAAACCTGTTCAATCCGGTTTTATCCGGTTTAAACCGGTTCTCTCCGGTTTTATCCGGTTTAAACCGGTTTAGCCCGGTTCTATCCGGTTTAAACCGGTTTAAACAGGTTCAATCCGGTTTTATCCGGTTTAAACCGGTTCAATCCGGTTTTATCCGTTTTAAACCGGTTCTCTCCAGTTTTATCCGGTTTAAACTGGTTTAGCCCGGTTCTATCCGGTTTAAACCAGTTTAAACCAGTTCAATCCGGTTTTATCCGGTTTAAACCGGTTCAATCTGGT
Source organism: Cynocephalus volans (assembly GCF_027409185.1). Classification (NCBI taxonomy): domain Eukaryota; kingdom Metazoa; phylum Chordata; class Mammalia; order Dermoptera; family Cynocephalidae; genus Cynocephalus; species Cynocephalus volans. The sequence continues at coordinate 132,759,478 of NC_084470.1, read as the reverse complement.
TTTATCCAGTTTAAATTGGTTAAATTTGGTTTTATACGGTTTATACTGGTTTGAACCCGTTCAATCCGGTTTTATCCGGTTTAAACCGGTTTAAACCGGTTCAATCCAGTTTTATCCGGTTTAAACCGGTTTAAGCTGGTTCAATCCGGTTTTATCCGGTTTAAACCGGTTCAATCTTGTTTTATCCGGTTTAAACCGGTTGAAACCAGTTCAATCCGGTTTTATCCGTTTTAGACCAGTTCAAACCAGTTCAATCCGGTTTTATCCGGTTTAAACCAGTTCTATCCATTTCTATCTGGTTTAAACCAGTTTAAACTGGTTCAATCCGGTTTTATCCGTTTTAAACCGGTTCAATCTGGTTTTCTCCGGTTTAAACTGGTTCAATTTGTTTTTATCCGGTTTAAACCGGTTTTATCCGGTTTAAACCGGTTGAAACCATTTCAATCCGGTTTTATCCGGTTTAGACCATTTCAAACCGGTTCAATCCGGTTTTATCCGGTTTAAACCGGTTTGAACAGGTTCAATCCGGTTTTATCCAGTTTAAACCTGTTCAATCCGGTTTTCGCCGGTTTGAACCGGTTTAACCTGGTTCAATCCGTTTTTATCCGGTTTAAACCTGTTCAATCCGGTTTTATCCGGTTTAAACCGGTTCTCTCCGGTTTTATCCGGTTTAAACCGGTTTAGCCCGGTTCTATCCGGTTTAAACCGGTTTAAACAGGTTCAATCCGGTTTTATCCGGTTTAAACCGGTTCAATCCGGTTTTATCCGTTTTAAACCGGTTCTCTCCAGTTTTATCCGGTTTAAACCGGTTTAGCCCGGTTCTATCCGGTTTAAACCAGTTTAAACCAGTTCAATCCGGTTTTATCCGGTTTAAACCGGTTCAATCTGGTTTTATCCAGTTTAAATTGGTTAAATTTGGTTTTATACGGTTTATACTGGTTTGAACCCGTTCAATCCGGTTTTATCCGGTTTAAACCGGTTTAAACCGGTTCAATCCAGTTTTATCCGGTTTAAACCGGTTTAAGCTGGTTCAATCCGGTTTTATCCGGTTTAAACCGGTTCAATCTTGTTTTATCCGGTTTAAACCGGTTGAAACCAGTTCAATCCGGTTTTATCCGTTTTAGACCAGTTCAAACCAGTTCAATCCGGTTTTATCCGGTTTAAACCAGTTCTATCCATTTCTATCTGGTTTAAACCAGTTTAAACTGGTTCAATCCGGTTTTATCCGTTTTAAACCGGTTCAATCTGGTTTTCTCCGGTTTAAACTGGTTCAATTTGTTTTTATCCGGTTTAAACCGGTTTTATCCGTTTTAAACCGGTTTAATCCAGTTCAATCCGGTTTTATCCGGTTTAAACCCTTTCTATCCGGTTCTATCCGTTTTAAACCGGTTTAAACCAGTTCTTTCCGGTTTTATCCGGTTTAAACCGGTTTGAACCGGTTCAATCCGGTTTTATCCGGTTTAAACCAGTTTAAACCGGTTCAATCCGGTTTTATCCAGTTTAAACCGGTTCTATCCGGTTCTATCCGTTTGAAACCAGTTTAAACCGGTTCAATCCGGTTTTATCTGGTTTAAACCGGTTCAATCCGGTTTTATCCGCTTTAAACCGGTTCATTCCGGTTTTATCCAGTTAAAACCGGTTTGAAACGGTTCAATCCGGTTTTATCCGGTTGAAACCGGTTCATTCCGGTTTTATCCGGTTAAAACCGGTTTGAAACGGTTCAATCTGGTTTTATCCGGTTTAAACCGGTTCATTCCGGTTTTATCCGGTTAAAACTGGTTTGAAACGGTTCATTCCGGTTTTATACAGTTTAAGCCGGTTCTATCCGGTTTTATCCGGTTTAAACCGGTTCACTCCGGTTTTATCCGGTTTAAACCGGTTCTATCCGGTACTATCCTGTTTAAATCGGTTTAAACCGGTTCTATCCAGTTCTATCCAGTTTTAACCGGATTAAACCAGTTCAATCCGGTTTTATCCGGTTTAAACCGGTTCTATCCATTTCCATCTGGATTAAACGGGTTTAAACTGGTTCAATCCGGTTTTATCTGGTTTAAACCACTTTGAACTGGTTCAATCCGGTTTTATGCGGTTTAAACCGGTTCAATCCGGTTTTATCCGTTTTAAACCAGTTCAATCCGGTTTTATCCGGTTTAAACCAGTTCTATCCGGTTTAAACCAGTTTAAGCCGGTTCATTCCGGTTTTATCAGGTTTAAACCAGTTTAAACCGGTTCAATCCGATTTTATCCTGTTTAAACCAGTTTAAACTGGTTCAATCCGGTTTTCTCCAGTTTTAACCGGCTTAAACCGGTTCAATCCGGTTTTATCCAGTTTAAACCGGTTCAGTCTGGTTTTATCCAGTCTAAACCGGTTTAAACCGGTTCAATCCGGTTTTATCTGGTTAAAACCGGTTCTATGCTGTTTATACCAGTTTAAGCCGGTTCAATCCGGTTTTATCTGGTTTAAACCGGTTTAAGCCGGTTAATTCTGGTTTTATCCAGTTTAAACCGGTTTACACCGGTTGAATCCGGTTTTATCCGGTTTAAACCGGTTTTATCCGGTTCTATCCGTTTTAAACCGGTTTAAACCAGTTCATTCCGGTTCTATCCGGTTTAAACCGGTTTGAACCGGTTCAATCCAGTTTTATTCGTTTTAAACCGGTTTAAGCCGGTTCGATCCGTTTTAAAACGGTTTAAACCGGGTCAATCCGATTTTATCCGGTTTAAACTTGTTCAACCCGGTTTTCTCCAGTTTAAACCGGTTTAAACCGGTTCAATCCGGTTTTATCCGGTTTAAACCGGTTCAATCCGGTTTTATCTGCTTCAAACCAGTTTAAACCGGTTCAATCCGGTTTGATCCGGTTTAAACCGGTTCTATCCGGTTCTATCCGTTTTAAACCGGTTCTATCCATTTCTATCTGGTTTAAACTGGTTTAAAGTGGTTCAATCCGGTTTTATCCGGTTTAAACCGGTTTAAACCGGATCAATCCGATTTTATCCCGTTTAAACCGGATACCGGTTTAAACCGTTTCTATCCAGTTTAAACCGGTTTAAGACGGTTCATACTGGTTTTATCCGGTTTAAACCGGTTTAAACTGGTTCAATCGGTTTTTATCTGGATTAAACCGGATTAAACCGGTTCAATCCAGTTTTATCCAGTTTAAACCGGTTCAATCCGTTTTTTCTGGTTTAAACCGGTTTAAACCAGTTCATTCCAGTTTTATCCGGTTTAAGCCGGTTCAATCCGGTTTAAACCGTTTCAATCTGGTTTTATCCGGTTTGAACCGGTTTCAACCGCTTCAATCCGGTTTTATCCGGTTTAAACCGGTTCTATCCGGTTCTATCCGGTTGAAACCGTTTTAATCCGGTTCAATCCGGTTTGATCCGGTTTAAACCGGTTCAATCTGGTTTTATCCGGTTTAAACTGGTTTTAACCGATTCAATCCTGTTTATCCAGTTTAAACCGGTTTAATCCGGTTCAATCCGGTTTTATCCAGTTTAAACCGATTTAAACCGGTTCAGTCCGGTTTTATCCAGTTTAAACCGGTTATATCCGGTTCTATCCGGTTTAAACCGGTTGAAACCGGTTTAATCCGGTTTTATCCGGCTTAAACCGGTTCAATCTGGTATTATCCGTTTTAAACTTGTTCATTTTGGTTTTATCCCGTTTAAACCGGTTTTATCCGGTTTAAACCGGTATAAACAGGTTCAATCCGATTTTATCCTGTTTAAACCAGTTTAAACCGGATCAATCCGGTTTTTTCCGGTTTCAACCGGTTTAACCCGGTTCTATACGGTTTAAACCGGTTTAAACCTGTTCAATCCGATATTATCCGGTTTAAACCCGTTCAATCCAGTTTTATCCGGTTTAAACTGGTTTGAACCATGTTCAATCCGGTTTTATCCGGTTTAAACCGGTTTGAACAGGTTCAATCCGGTTTTATCCAGTTTAAACCTGTTCAATCCGGTTTTCGCCGGTTTGAACCGGTTTAACCCGGTTCAATCCGTTTTTATCCGGTTTAAACCTGTTCAATCCGGTTTTATCCGGTTTAAACCGGTTCTCTCCGGTTTTATCTGGTTTAAACCGGTTTAGCCCGGTTCTATCCGGTTTAAACCGGTTCAAACCAGTTCAATCCGGTTTTATCCGGTTTAAACCGGTTCAATCTGGTTTTATCCAGTTTAAATTGTTTAAATTTGGTTTTATACGGTTTATACTGGTTTGAACCCGTTCAATCCGGTTTTATCCGGTTTAAACCGGTTTAAGCTTGTTCAATCCGGTTTTATCCGGTTTAAACCAGTTCAATCTTGTTTTATCCGGTTTAAACCGGTTGAAACCAGTTCAATCCGGTTTTATCCGGTTTAGACCAGTTCAAACCGGTTCAATCCGGTTTTATCCGGTTTAAACCGGTTTGAACAGGTTCAATCCGGTTTTATCCAGTTTAAACCTGTTCAATCCGGTTTTCGCCGGTTTGAACCGGTTTAAAACGGTTCAAACCGTTTTTATCCGGTTTAAACCTGTTCAATCCGGTTTTATCCGGTTTAAACCGGTTCTCTCCGGTTTTACCCGGTTTAAACCGGTTTAGCCCGGTTCTATCCGGTTTAAACCAGTTTAAACCAGTTCAATCCGGTTTTATCCGGTTTAAACCGGTTCAATCTGGTTTTATCCAGTTTAAATTGGTTAAATTTTGTTTTATACGGTTTATACTGGTTTGAACCCGTTCAATCCAGTTTTATCCGGTTTAAACCGGTTTAAACCGGTTCAATCCAGTTTTATCCGGTTTAAACCGGTTTAAGCTGGTTCAATCCGGTTTTATCCGGTTTAAACCGGTTCAATCTTGTTTTATCCGGTTTAAACCGGTTGAAACCAGTTCAATCCGGTTTTATCCGTTTTAGACCAGTTCAAACCAGTTCATTCCGGATTTATCCGGTTTACACCGTTTCAATCCGTTCTTATCCGGTTTAAACAGGTTCTATCCGGTTGTATCTGGTTTTAAAGAGTTTAAACTGGTTCAATCCGGTTGTATCTGGTTTAAACCGGTTCAATCTGGGTTTATCCAGTTTAAACCGCTTTAAAACGCTTTAATCCGGTTTTATCCGGTTCAAACCGGTTCAGTCCGCTTTTATCCGTTTTAAACCGGTTCTATCCGGTTTAAACCAGTTTAAGCCGGTTCATTCCGGTTTTATCAGGTTTAAACCCGTTTAAACCGGTTCAATCCGTTTTAATCCTGTTTAAACCAGTTTAAACCGGTTCAATCCGGTTTTATTCGGTTTACACCGGTTCTATCTGGTTCAACATGTTCAACCCAGTTCATTCCGGATTTATCCGGTTTAAACCGGTTCTATGCTGTTTATACCAGTTTAATCTGTTCAATCCGGTTTTATCCGGTTTAAACCGGTTTAAGCCGGTTCAATCCGGTTTTCTCCAGTTTTAACTGGCTTAAACCGGTTCAATCCGCTTTTATCCAGTTTAAACCGGTTCTATCTGGTTCTATCTGTTTGAAACCGGTTAAAACCGGTTCAATCCTGTTTTATCCAGTTTAAACCGTTTCATTCCGGTTTCATCTGGTTTGAACCGGTTTAAACCGCTTTAAACCAGTTCTATCCGGTTTTATCCGGTTTAAACCGGTTCAATCCGTTTTTATCCAGTTTAAACCGGTTCAATCCGGTTGTATCCGGTTTAAACCAGTTCATTCCGGTTTTACCCGGTGTAAACCGGTTTGAACCTGTTCAATCCGGATTTATCCGGTTTAAACCGGTTTAAGCCGGTTCAATCAGGTCTTATCCGGTTTAAAGAGGTTCTATCCGGTTCTATCTGGTTGAAACTAGTTTAAACTGGTTCAATCTGGTTTTATCTGGTTTAAACCGGTTCAATCTGATTTTATCCGGTTTAAACCGGTTCTATGCTGTTTATACCAGTTTAAGCCTGTTCCATCGGTTTTTACCCGGTTTAGACCTGTTTAAGCCAGTTCATACCGCTTTTATCCGGTTTAAACCGGTTCAATCCGGTTTTATCCGGTTTAAACTGGTTCAATCCGCTTTTATCCGGTTTACACCGGTTCATTAGGTTTTATCCGGTTTAAACCAGTTTGAACCTGTTCAATCCGGTTTTATCCGGTTTAAACCGGTTCAATCGGCTCTTATCCGTTTTAAACCAGTTCATTCCGGTTTTATCCGGATTAAACCGGTTTCAACCTGTTCAATCCGGTTTTATCCGGTTTAAACCGGTTCAATCCGGTTTTATCTGGTTTAAACCAGTTCATTCCGGTTTTATCCGGTTAAAACCGGTTTGAACCGGTTCAAACCCGTTTTATCTAGTTTAAACCGGTTCTATCCGGTTCTATCTGGTTGAAAACGTTTTAATCCGGTTCAATCTGGTTTTATCCGGTTTAAACCGGTTCAATCCGGTTTTATCCGGTTTAAACCGGTTTAAACCGGTTCAATCCGGTTTTATCCGTTTTAAACCGGTTCTATCCGGTTCTATCCGGTTGAAACCGGTTTAAACCAGTTCATTCCAGATTTATCCGGTTTACACCGGTTCAATCAGGTCTTATCCGGTTTAAGCAGGTTCTATCCGGTTATATCTGGTTTTAAAGAGCTTAAATTGGTTCAATCCGGTTTTATCTGGTTTAAACCGGTTCAATCTGGTTTTATCCAGTTTAAACCGCTTTAAAACGGTTTAATCCGGTTTTATCCGGTTTAAACCGGTTCAATCCCGTTGTATCCGTTTTAAACCGGTTCTATCCGGTTTAAACCAGTTTAAGCCGGTTATATCCGGTTCTATCCGGTTTAAACCGGTTTAAACCGGTTTAATCCGGTTTTATCCAGCTTAAACCGGTTCAATCTGGTATTATCCGGTTTAAACTGGTTCAATTTGGTTTTATCCCGTTTAAACCGGTTTTATCCGATTTAAACCGGTATAAACAGGTTCAATCCGGTTTTATCCAATTTAAACCGGTTTAAGCTTGTTCAATCCGGTTTTATCCGGTTTAAACCGGTTCAATCTTGTTTTATCCGGTTTAAACCGGTTGAAACCAGTTCAATCCGGTTTTATCCGGTTTAGACCAGTTCAAACCGGTTCAGTCCGGTTTTATCCGGTTTAAACCAGTTCTATCCATTTCTATCTGGTTTAAACCGGTTTAAACTGGTTCAATCCAGTTTTATCCGTTTTAAACCGGTTCAATCTGGTTTTATCCAGTTTAAACTGGTTATATTTGGTTTTATCCAGTTTAAACCGGTTTTCTCCATTTTAAACCGGTTTAATCCAGTTCAATCCGGTTTTATCCGGTTTAAACCGTTTCTATTTGGTTCTACCCGTTTTAAACCGGTTTAAACCAGTTCATTCCGGTTTTATCCGGTTTAAACCGGTTTAAGCCGGTTCAATCCGGTTTTATCCGGTTTAAACCGGTTCAATCTGGTTTTATCCGGTTTAAACCGGTTTGAACTGGTTCAATCCGGTTTTATCTGGTGAAAACCGGATTAAGCCGGTTCAATCCGGTTTTATCCAGTTTGAACCGGTTCTATCCGGTTCTATCTGGTTGAAACCAGTTTAAACCGGTTCAATCCGGTTTTATCCGGTTTAAACTAGTTCAATCCTGTTTTATCTGGTTTAAACCGGTTCTATCTGTTTCTATACAGTTGAAACCGGTTTAAACCAGTTCAATCTTGTTTTATCCGGTTTAAACCGGTTGAAACCAGTTCAATCCGGTTTTATCCGGTTTAGACCAGTTCAAACCGGTTCAGTCCGGTTTTATCCGGTTTAAACCAGTTCTATCCATTTCTATCTGGTTTAAACCAGTTTAAACTGGTTCAATCCGGTTTTATCCGTTTTAAACCAGTTCAATCTGGTTTTATCCGGTTGAAACTGGTTCAATTTGGTTTTATCCGGTTTAAACCGGTTTTATCCGTTTTAAACTGGTTTAATCCAGTTCAATCCGGTTTTATCCGGTTTAAACCCTTTCTATCCAGTTCTATCCGTTTTAAACCGGTTTAAACCAGTTCTTTCCGGTTTTATCCGGTTTAAACCGGTTTGAACCGGTTCAATCCGGTTTTATCCGGTTTAAACCAGTTTAAGCCGGTTCAATCCGGTTTTATCCAGTTTAAACCGGTTCTATCCGGTTCTATCCGTTTGAAACCAGTTTAAACCGGTTCAATCCGGTTTTATCTGGTTTAACCCGGTTCAATCCGGTTTTATCCGGTTAAAACCGGTTTGAAACGGTTCAATCCGGTTTTATCCGGTTTAAACCGGTTCATTCCGGTTTTATCCGGTTAAAACCGGTTTGAAACGGTTCAATCCGGTTTTATCCGGTTTAAACCGGTTCATTCCGGTTTTATCCGGTTAAAACCGGTTTGAAACGGTTCAATCCGGTTTTATCCGGTTTAAACCGGTTCATTCCGGTTTTATCCGGTTAAAACCGGTTTGAAACGGATCATTCCGGTTTTATATGGTTTAAACCGTTTCTATCCGGTTTTATCCGGTTTAAACCGGTTCACTCCGGTTTTATCCGGTTTAAACCGGTTTGAACCGGTTCAATCCGGTTTTATCTCGTTTAAACCGGTTCAATCTGGTTTTATCCGTTTTAAACCGGTTTTATCCGGTTTAGACTGGTTTAAACCAGTTCAATCCGGTTTTAATCGGCTTAAACCGGTTCAATCTGGTTTTATCCGTTTTAAACTGCCTTAAAACGGTTTAATCCGGTTTTATCTGGTTTAAACCCGTTTGAACCGGTTCAATGCGGCTTTATCCGGTTTAAACCGGTTCAATCCGGTTTTATCTCGTTTAAACCGGTTCTATCCGGTTCTATCCTGTTTTAATCGGTTTAAACCAGTTCTATCCTTTTCTATCCAGTTCTAACCGGATTAAACCAGTTCAATCCGGTTTTATCCGGTTTAAACCGGTTCTATCCATTTCCATCTGGTTTAAACGGGTTTAAACTGGTTCAATCCGATTTTATCCGGTTTAAACTTGTTCAATCCGGTTTTCTCCAGTTTAAACCAGTTTAATCAGGTTCAATCCGGTTTTATCCAGTTTAGACCGGTTCTATCCGGTTCTATCCGGTTGAAACCGGTTTAAAGCGGTTCAATCCGGTTTTATCCGGTTTAAACCGGTTCAATCCGATTTTATCTGCTTCAAACCAGTTTAAACCGATTCAAATGGTTTTATCCGGTTTAAACCGGTTCAATCCGGTTCTATCCGTTTTAAACCGGTTCTATCCGGTTCTATCTGGTTTAAACCTGTTTAAAGCGGTTCAATCCGGTTTTATCCGGTTTAAACCGGTTTAAACCGGATCAATCCGATTTTATCCGGTTTAAGGTTTAAACCGGTTCTATCTAGTTTAAACCGGTTTAAGCCGGTTCATACTGGTTTTATCCGGTTTAAACCGGTTTAAACTGGTTCAATCGGTTTTTATCTGGATTAAACCGGATTAAACCGGTTCAATCCGGTTTTATCCAGTTTAAACCGGTTCAATCCGTTTTTTTCTGGTTTTAAACCGGTTTAAACCAGTTCATTCCGGTTTTATCCGGTTTAAGCCGGTTCAATCCGGTTTAAACCAGTTTAAGCCGGTTCATTCCGGTTTTATCAGGTTTAAACCCGTTTAAACCGGTTCAATCCGTTTTAATCCTGTTTAAAACAGTTTAAACTGGTTCAATCCGGTTTTATTCGGTTTACACCGGTTCTATCTGGTTCAACATGTTCAACCCAGTTCATTCCGGATTTATCCGGTTTAAACCGGTTCTATGCTGTTTATATACCAGTTTAATCTGTTCAATCTGGTTTTATCCGGTTTAAACCAGTTTAAGCCGGTTCAATCCGGTTTTCTCCAGTTTTAACTGGCTTAAACCGGTTCAATCCGCTTTTGTCCAGTTTAAACCGGTTCTATCTGGTTCTATCTGTTTGAAACGGTTAAAACCGGTTCAATCCTGTTTTATCCAGTTTAAACCGTTTCATTCCGGTTTCATCTGGTTTGAACCGGTTTAAACCGCTTTAAACCAGTTTTATCCGGTTTTATCCGGTTTATACCGGTTCTATCCGGTTCAATCCGGTTTAAAACGGTTTAAACCGGTTCTATCCGGTTTTATCCGGTTTAAACCGGTTCAATCCGTTTTTATCCAGTTTAAACCAGTTCAATCCGGTTGTATCCGGTTTAAACCAGTTCATTCCGGTTTTACCCGGTGTAAACCGGTTTGAACCTGTTCAATCCGGATTTATCCGGTTTAAACCGGTTTAAGCCGGTTCAATCAGGTCTTATCCGGTTTAAAGAGGTTCTATCCGGTTCTATCCGTTTGAAACCAGTTTAAACCGGTTCAATCCGATTTTATTCATTTTAAACCGGTTCAATCCGGTTTTACCCGGTTTAATCCGGTTTAAACCGTTTCAATCCGGTTTTATCTCGTTTAAACCGGTTCTATCCGGTTCTATCCTGTATAAACTGGTTTAAACCGGTTCTTTCCTGTTCTATCCTGTTTAAACAGGATTAAACCAGTTCAATCCGGTTTTATCCGCTTTAAACCGGTTCTATCCGGTTCAATCCGGTTTAAATCGGTTTAAACCGGTTCTATCTGGTTTTATCCGGTTTAAACCGGTTCAATCTGATTTTATCCGGTTTAAACCGGTTTAAACCGGTTCAATCCCGTTTTATCCAGTTTAAACCGGTTCTATCCGGTTTAAACCAGTTTAAGCCGGTTCATTCCGATTTTATCAGGTTTAAACCGGTTTAAACCCGTTCAATCCGTTTTTATCCTGTTTAAACCGGTTTAAACCGGTTCAATCCGGTTTTATCCGGTTTACACCGGTTCTATCTGGTTCTACCAGTTTAAACCAGTTCATTCCGTATTTATCTGGTTTAAACCGGTTTAAACCAGTTCCATCCGGTTTTATCCGGTTTAAACCAGTTCAATCCGGTGTTTTCCGGTTTAAACCGGTTTCAACCGCTTCAATCCGGTTTTATCCAGTTTAAACCTGTTCAATCGGTTTTCTCCGGTTTAAACCGGTTGAAACCAGTTCAATCCGGTTTTATCCGGTTTAGACCTGTTCAATCCGGTTTTATCCGGTTTAAAACTGGTTTAAGCCGTTTCAATCCAGTTTTATCCAGTTTAAAACCGGTTCAATCTGGTTTTATCCAGATTAAACCGGTGGAAACCGGTTCAATCCGTTTTTATCCGGTTTAGACCGGTTCAAACCGGTTCAATGCGGTTTTTTCCGGTTTAAACGGTTCTATCCGGTACTATCCGGTTTTAACTGGTTTAAACCGGTTCAATCCGGTTCTGTCCGTTTTAAACCGGTTTAATCCAGTTCAGTCCGGTTTTATCCGGTTTAAACCAGTTTAAACCGGATCAATCCGGTTTTATGCGGGTTAAACCGGTTCGATCCGGTTCTATCTGGTTTTAACTGGTTTAAACCGGTTCAATCCGGTTTTATCCGGTTTAAACCGGTTCTATCCGGTTCAATCCATTTGAAACCGGTTTAAACCAGTTCAATCCGGTTTTATCCGGTTTAAACCGGTTCTGTCCGGTTGAAACTGTATTAAACAGGTTCAATCCGGTATTATCCAGTTTAAACCGGTTCAGTCTGGTTTTATCCGGTTTAAACCGGTTTTAACCGGTTCAATCCGGTTTTTATCCGGTTTAAACCGGTTCTATGCTGTTTATACCAGTTTAAGCCGGTTCAATCCGGTTTTATCCGGTTTAAAACTGTTCAATCCGGTTTTATCCGGTTAAAACCAGTTTAGCCCGGTTCTATCCGGTTTAAACCGGTTTAAACCAGTTCAAACCGGTTTTATCCGGTTTAAACCGGTTTAAGCCGGTTCAATCCGGTTTTATCCGGTTTAATCCGGTTCAATCCGGTTTTATCCGGTTTAAACTGGTTGAAACCGGTTCTATCCGGTTTAGAGCGGTTCAAACCGGTTCAATCCGGTTTTATCCGGTTTAAACCGGTTCTATCCGTTTCTATCCGGTTTAAACCGGTTTAAACTGGTTCAATCCGGTTTTATCCATTTTAAACCGGTTCAATCTGGTTTTATCCGGGTTAAATTGGTTAAATTTGGTTTTATCCGGTTTATACCGGTTTGAACCCGTTCAATCCGGTTTTATCCGGTTTGAACCGGTTTCAACCGGTTCAATCCAGTTTTATCCGGTTTAAACCGGTTTAAGCTGGTTCAATCCGGGTTTTATCCAGTTTAAACCGGTTCAATCTTGTTTTATCCGGTTTAAACCGGTTGAAACCAGTTCAATCCGATATTATCCGGTTTAAACCAGTTCAATCCAGTTTTATCCGGTTTAAACCGGTTGAAACCAGTTCAATCCGGTTTTATCTGGTTTAGACCAGTTCAAACCGGTTCAATCCGGTTTAAACCGTTTCTATCCCGTTCTAACCGTTTTAAACCAGTTTAAACCAGTTCATTCCGGTTTTATCCGGTTTAAACCGGTTTAAGCCGGTTCAATCCGGTTTTATCCGGCTTAAACCGGTTCAATCTGGTTTTATCCGGTTTAAACCGGTTTGAACCGGTTCAATCCGGTTTTATCTGGTGTAAACCGGTTTAAGCCGGTTCAATTCGGTTTTACCCAGTTTAAACCGGTTCTATCCGGTTCTATCCGGTTGAAACCAGTTTAAACCGGTTCAATCCGGTTTTATCCGGTTTAAACCAGTTCAATCCTGTTTTATCCGGTTTAAACCGGTTCTATCTGATTCTATACAGTTGAGACCGGTTTAAACTGGTTCAATCAGGTTTTATCCGGTTTAAACCGGTTCTATCCGTTTGAAACCGTATTAAACCGGTTCATTCCGGTTTTATCCGGTTTAAACCGGTTCAGTCTGGTTTTATCCGGTTTAAACCGGTTTTAAACCGGTTCAATCCGATTTTATCCGGTTTAAACCGGTTCTATGCTGTTTATACCAGTCTAAGCCTGTTCAACCGGGTTTTATCCGGTTTAGACCTGTTTAAGCCGGTTCATTCCGGTTTTATCCAGTTTAAACCAGTTTAAACCCTTCCAAACCGTTTTTATCCGGTTTCAAACGGTTTACACCGGTTCAATCCGGTTTTATCCGGTTTAAACAGTTTCTATCCGGTGTTATCCGTTTTAAACCGGTTTAAACCAGTTCATTCCGGTTTTATCCGGTTTAAACCGGTTTGAACTGGTTCAATCCGGTTTTATCTGGTTTAAACCGGTTTAAGCCGGTTCAATCCAGTTTTATCCGGTTTAAACCGGTTCAGTCTGGTTTAAACCGGTTTCAGCCAGTTCAATCCGGTTTTATCCAGTTTAAACCGGTTCTATAAGTTTCTATCCGGTTGAAACCCGTTTAAACCGGTTCAATCTGGTTTTATCCGGTTTAAACCGGTTCATTCCGGTTTTATCCGGTTAAAACCGGTTTGAACCGGTTCAATCCGTTTTTATTCGATTTAAACCAGTTCATTCCGATTTTATCCGGTGCAAACCGGTTTGAACCGGTTCAATCCGGTTTTATCCGGTTTAAACCAGTTTAAGCTGGTTCAATCCGGTTTTATCCAGTTTAAACCAGTTCTATCCGTTTCTATCCGGTTGAAACCGGTTTAAACCAGTTCAATCCGGTTTTCTCCGGTTAAAACCGGTTCAATCAGTTCTTATCCGGTTTAAACAGGTTCTATCCGGTTGTATCTGGTGTTTTATCCAGTTTAAACCGCTTTAAAACGCTTTAATCCGGTTTTATCCGGTTTAAACCGGTTCAGTCCGGTTTTATCCGTTTTAAACCAGTTCTATCCAGTTCTATCCGGTTTAAACCGGTTTAAACCAGTTCATTCCGGATTTATCCGGTTTACACCGGTTCAATCAGTTCTTATCCGGTTTAAACAGGTTCTATACGGTTGTATCTGATTTTAAAGAGTTTAAACTGGTTCAATCCGGTTTTATCTGGTTTAAACCGGTTCAATCTGGTTTTATCCAGTTTAAACCGCTTTAAAACGCTTTAATCCGGTTTTATCCGATTTAAACCGGTTTAATCCAGTTCAGTCCGGTTTTATCCGGTTTAAACCAGTTTAAACCAGATCAATCCGGTTTTATGCGGGTTAAACCGGTTCGATCCGGTTCTATCTGGTTTTAACTGGTTTAAACCGGTTCAATCCGGTTTTATCCGGTTTAAGGCAGTTCTATCCGGTTCTATCCATTTGAAACCGGTTTAAACCAGTTCAATCCGGTTTTATCCGGTTTAAACCAGTTCTGTCCGGTTGAAACTGTATTAAACAGGTTCAATCCGGTTTTATCCAGTTTAAACCGGTTCAGTCTGGTTTTATCCGGTTTAAACCGGTTTTAACCGGTTCAATCCGGTTTTATCCGGTTTAAACCGGTTTAAGCCGGTTCATTCTGGTTTTATCCAGTTTAAACCGGTTTACACCGGTTGAATCCGGTTTTATCCGGTTTAAAACCGGTTCTATCCGGTTCTATCCGTTTTAAACCGTTTTGAACCAGTTCATTCCGGTTTTATCCGGTTTAAACCGGTTTGAACCGGTTCAACCCAGTTTTATCCAGTTTTAAACCGGTTCTATCCGGTTCTATCCGGTTGAAACCGGTTTAAACCGGTTCAATCCGGTTTTATCCGGTTTAAACCGGTTCAGTCTGGTTTTATCCGGTTTAAACCAGTTTAAAACGGTTCAATCCGTTTTTATACGGTTTAAATCGGTTCTATGCTGTTTATACCAGTTTAAGCCAGTTCAATCCGTTTTTATCCGGTTTCAACCGGTTTACACCGGATCAATCCGGTTTTATCCGGGTTAAACCGGTTCTATCCGGTTCTATCCGTTTTAAACCGGTTTAAATCAGTTCATTCCGGTTTTATCCGGTTTAAACCGGTTTGAACCGGTTCGATATGGTTTTATCCGGTTTAAACCGGTTTAAGCCGGTTCAATCCGGCTTTATCTGGTTTAAACCGGTTCAATCCGGTTTTATCCGGTTTAAACCGGTTCATTCGGTTTTATCCGGTTTAAACCAGTTTGAACCGGTTCAATCCGGTTTTATCCGGTTTAAACCGGTTCAATCCGGTTTTATCCGGTTTAAACCGGTTTAAGCCGGTTCATTCTGGTTTTATCCAGTTTAAACCGGTTTACACCGGTTGAATCCGGTTTTATCCGGTTTAAACCGGTTCTATCCGGTTCTATCCGTTTTAAACCGTTTTGAACCAGTTCATTCCGGTTTTATCCGGTTTAAACCGGTTTGAACCGGTTCAACCCAGTTTTATCCAGTTTAAACCGGTTCTATCCGGTTCTATCCGGTTGAAACCGGTTTTTAAACCGGTTCAATCCGGTTTTTATCCGGTTTAAACCGGTTCAGTCTGGTTTTATCCGGTTTAAACCAGTTTAAAACGGTTCAATCCGTTTTTATACGGTTTAAATCGGTTCTATGCTGTTTATACCAGTTTTAAGCCAGTTCAATCCGTTTTTATCCGGTTTCAACCGGTTTACACCGGATCAATCCGGTTTTATCCGGGTATTAAACCGGTTCTATCCGGTTCTATCCGTTTTTAAACCGGTTTTAAATCAGTTCATTCCGGTTTTTATCCGGTTTATAAACCGGTTTGAACCGGTTCGATATGGTTTTATCCGGTTTTAAACCGGTTTAAGCCGGTTCAATCCGGCTTTATCTGGTTTAAACCGGGTTCAATCCGGTTTTATCCGGTTTAAACCGGTTCATTCGGTTTTATCCGGTTTAAACCAGTTTGAAACCGGTTCAATCCGGTTTTATCCGGTTTAAACCGGTTCAATCCGGTTTTATCCGTTTTATACCAGTTCATACCGGTTTTATCCGGATTAAACCGGTTTCAACCTGTTCAATCCGGTTTTATCCGGTTTAAACCGGTTCAATCCGGTTTTATCTGGTTTAAACCAGTTCATTCCGGTTTTATCCGGTTTAAACCAGTTTGAACCGCTTTAGTCCGGTTTTATGCGGTTTTTAAACCGGTTTAAGCCGGTTCATTCCGGATTTATCAGGTTTAAAACCATTTTAAACCGGTTTCAATCCGATTTGATCGTTCCAATCTGGTTTTATCCGCTTTAAACCGCTTTAAAACGGTTTAATCCGGTTTTATCCGGTTGTAAAACCGGTTTAAGCCGGTTCAATCCGGTTTTATTCGGTTTTACACCGGTTCTATCTGGTTCAACATGTTTAAACCAGTTCATTCCGGATTTATCCGGTTTAAACCGGTTCTATGCTGTTTATACCAGTTTAATCTGTTCAATACGGTTTTATCCGGTTTAAACCGGTTTAAGCCGGTTCAATCCGGTTTTCTCCAGTTTTAACCGGCTTAAACCGGTTCAATCCGGTTTTAATCAGTTTTAAAAACCTGTTTAAACCGCTTTAATCCGTTTTTATCCAGTTTTAAACCGGTTTAAACCGGTTCTTTCGGGGTTCTATCCATTTTAAACCGGTTTAAACCAGTTCATTCCGGTTTCTATCTGCTTCTATCCGGTTTGAACCGGTTCAATCCGGTTTTATTCGGTTTAAACTGGTTTAAGCCTGTTAAATCCGGTTTTATCCGGTTTAAACCGGTTCAATCCGCTTTTATCCGGTTTAAACCGGTTTAACCCCGCATCAATCCCGGTTTTATGCGGGTTAAACCGGTTCTATCCGGTTCTATCTGGTTTTAACTGGTTTAAACCGGTTCAATCCGGTTTTATCCGGTTTAAACCGGTTCTATCCGGTTCAATCCGGTTTAAATCGGTTTTAAACTGGTTCTATCTGGTTTTATCCGGTTTAAACCGGTTCAATCTGATTTTATCCGGTTTTAAACCGGTTTTAAAACCGGTTCAATCCCGTTTTATCCGGTTCAATCCGCTTTTATCCGGTTTAAACCGGTTCTATGCTGTTTATACCAGTTTAAGCCGGTTTCTATCCGGTTTTATCCGGTTTAAACCGGTTTAAGCCGGTTCATTCTGGTTTTATCTAGTTTAAACCGGTTTACACCGGTTGAATCCCGGTTTTATCCGGTTTATAAACCGGATCAATCCGGTTTTATCCGGTTTAAAACTGGTTTCAAGGCTGGTTCAATCCGGTTTTATCCAGTTTAAACCGGTTCTATGCTGTTTATACAAGTTTAAGCCGTTTCAATCCGGTTTTATCTGGTTTAAACCGGTTCAATCTGGTTTTAATCCGGTTTTAAAACCCGGTTTTAACCGATTCAATCCGGTTTATCCAGTATAAACTGGTTTATCCGTTTCAAATCCGGTTTTATCCGGTTTACACCGATTTAAACCGGTTCAGTCCGGTTTTATCCAGATAAACCTGTTATATCCGGTTTTAAACCGGTATAAACCAGTTCAATCCCGGTTTTATCCTGTTTAAACCGGTTGAAACCCTTTCAATCCGTTTTTATCCGGTTTCAACCGGTTTACACCGGTTCAATCCGGTTTTTATCCGGTTTAAACCGTTTCTATCCACTTCTATCCGTTTTAAACCGGTTTAATCCAGTTCATACTGGTTTTATCCGGTTTTTAAACCGGTTTGAAACCGGTTCAATCCGGGTTTTATCCGGTTTAAAACCGGTTTAAGCCGGTTCAATCCGGTTTTATCCGTTTTAAACCGGTTTAATCCTGTTTAAACCGGTTTAAGCTGGTTCAATCCGGTTTTATCCAGTTTAAACCGGTTCTATCCGGTTCTATCCGGTTTGAAAACCAGTTTTAAACCGGTTCAATCCGTGTTTTATCCAGTTTAAACCAGTTCAATCCGGTTTTATCCGGTTTATAAACCGGTTCAATCCGGTTTTATCCAGTTTAAACCAGTTCAATCCGGTTTTATCCGGTTTAAACCGGTTCAATCCGGTTTTATCCGGTTTAAACCAGTTTGAACCGGTTCAATCCGGTTTTATCCGGTTTAAACCGGTTTAAACCGGTTCAATCCTATTTTATCTCGTTTAGACCCGTTCTTTCCGGTTCTATCCTTTTTAAATCGGATTAAACTGGTTCTATCCTGTTCTATCCTGTTTTAACTGGATTAAACCAGTTCAATCCGGTTTTATCGGGTTTAAACCGGTTCTATCCGTTTCCATCTGGTTTAAACGGGTTTCAACTGGTTCCATCCGGTTTTATCCGTTTTAATCTGGTTCAATCTGATTTTATCCGGTTTAAACTGTTTCAATTTGGTTTTATCCGGTTTAAACCAGTTTGAACCGGTTCAATCCGGTTTTATCCGGTTTAAACCAGTTTAAACTGGGTCAATCCGGTTTTGTCCAGTTTAAACCTTTTCAATCCGGTTTTCTCTAGTTTAAACCGGTTTAGACAGGTTCAATCCGGTTTTACCCAGTTTAAACCGGTTCTATCCGGTTCTATCCGGTTGAAACCGGTTTAAACCGGTTCAATCCGGTTTTATCCGGTTTTAAACCAGTTCAATCCGGTTTTATCCGCTTTAAACCGGTTTATACCGGTTCAATCCGGTTTTATCCGGTTTAAACCGGTTCTATCCAGTTCTTTCCGGTTTAAACCGGTTCTATCCGGTTCTATCTGTTTTAAACCGGTTCAATCCGGTTTTATCCGGTTTAAACCGGTTTAAACTGGTTCAATCCGTTTTTATCCGGTTTTAAACGGTTTCTATCCGGTTTAAACCGGTTCTATCTGGTTTAAACCGGTTTAAACCGCTTCAATCCGGTTTTATCCGGTTTAAACCGTTTTTAAACCAGTTCAATCCGGTTTTATCCGGTTTAAACGGGTTTCAGCCAGTTCTATCCGGTTTAAACCGGTTTGAGCCGGTTCATGCCGGTTTTATCCGGTTTAAACCGGATACCGGTTTAAACTGGCTCTATCCAGTTTAAACAGGTTTAAGCCGGTTCAATCCGGTTTTATCCAGTTTAAACCGGTTCGATCCGTTTTTTTCTGGTTCAATCCGGTTTAAACCGTTTCAATCTGGTTTTATCCGGTTTGAACCGGTTTAAACCGCTTCAATCCGGTTTTATCCGGTTTAAACCGGTTCTATCCGGTTCTATCCGGTTGAAACCAGTTTAATCCGGTTCAATCCGGTTTGCTCCGGTTTAAACCGGTTCAATCTGGTTTAATCCGGTTTAAACCGGTTTTAACCGATTCAATCCGGTTTATCCAGTATAAACTGGTTTAATCCGTTTCAATCCGGTTTTATCCGGTTTACACCGATTTAAACCGGTTCAGTCCGGTTTTATCCAGTTTAAACCGGTTATATCCGGTTTAAACCGGTATAAACCAGTTCAATCCGGTTTTATCCTGTTTAAACCGGTTTAAACCGGATCAATCCGGTTTTATCCGGTTTCAACCGGTTTTAACCGGTTCTATACAGTTTAAACAGGTTTAAACCTGTTCAATCCGATTTCATCCGGTTGAAACCGATTCAACCTAGTTTTATCCGGTTTAAACCGGTTTAAGCTTTTTGAATCCGGTTTTATCCAGTTTAAACCGGTTCTATCCGTTTTAAACCGGTTTAAACCAGTTCATTCCGGTTTTATCAGGTTTAAACAGGTTTGAACCGGTTCAATCCGGTTTAATCCGGTTTAAACCGGTTAAAGCCAGTTCAATCCAGTTTTATCCAGTTTAAACCGGTTCTATCCGGTTCTATCCGTTTGAAACCAGTTTAAACCGGTTCAATCCGGTTTTATCCGGTTTATACCGTTTCTATCCGGTTCTATCCGGTTGAAACCAGTTTAAACCGGTTCAATCCGGTTTTATCCGGTTTTAACCGGTTCTAAGCTGGTTCAATCCGTTTTTATCCGGTTTAAACCGGTTCAATCTTGTTTTATCCGGTTTAAACCGTTTGAAACCAGTTCAATCCGGTTTTATCTGGATTAGACCAGTTCAAACCGGTTCATTCCGGTTTTATCCAGTTTAAACCAGTTCTATCCATTTCTATCTGGTTTAAACCGGTTTAAACTGGTTCAATCCGGTTTTATCCGGTTTAAACCGGTTCTATCCGTTTTAACCGGTTTAAAACAGTTCATTCCGGTTTTATCCGGTTTAAACCGGTTTGAACCGGTTCAATCCGGTTTTATCCGGTTTAAACCGGTTTAAGCCGGTTCAATCCGGTTTTATCTGGTTTAAACCGGTTTAAGCCGGTTCAATCCGGTTTTATCCAGTTTAAACCTGTTCTATCCGCTTCTATCCAGTTGAAACCAGTTTAAACCGGTTCAATCCGATTTTCTCCGGTTTAAACCAGTTCAATCCTGTTTTATCCGGTTTAAACCGGTTCTATCCGTTTCCATACAGTTGAAACTGGTTTAAACCTGTTCAATCAGGATTTATCCGGTTTAAACCGGTTCTATCTGGTTGAAACCGTATTAAACCGGTTCAATCCGGTTTTATCTGGTTTAAACCGGTTCAATCCGGTTTTATCCAGTTTAAACCGGTTCTATGCTGTTTATACCAGTTTAAGCCTGTTCAATCGGGTTTTATCCGGTTTAGACCTGTTAAACCCGGTTCATTCCAGTTTTATCCAGTTTAAACCAGTTTAAACCCTTTCAATCCGTTTTTATCCGGTTTCAACCGGTTTACACCGGTTCAATCCGGTTTAATCCGGTTTAAACCGTTTCTATCCGGTTTTATCCGGTTTAAACCGGTTTAAGCAGGTTCAATCCGGTTTTATCCGGTTTAAACCGGTTTAAGCCGCTTCAATCCGGTTTAATCCAGTTTAAACCGGTTCTATCCGGTTCTATCCGGTTGAAACCAGTTTAAACCGGTTCAAACCGGTTTTATCTGGTTTAAACCGGTTCAATCTGGTTTTATCCAGTTTAAACAGGTTCTATCCGGTTCTATCCAGTTTAAACCGGTTCTATATGGTTCTATTTGGTTTAAACTGGTTTAATCCGGTTTTATCTGGTTTAAACCGGTTCAATCTGGTTTTATCCTGTTTAAACTGGTTCAATTTGGTTTTATCTGGTTTAAAACCGTTTTTATCTGGTTTAAACCGGTTTAAACCGGTTCAATCCGTTTTTATCCAGTTTAAAACACTTGAAACCGGGTCAATCCGGTTTTATCCGATTTAAACCGGTTTAACCCGGTTCTATCCAGTTTAATCCGTTTTAAACCAGTTTAAAACCGTTTCAATCCGTTTTTATCCGATTTAAGCCGGTTTAAAACGGTTCAATCCGGTTTTATCTGGTTTAAACGGGTTTAAACTGTTTCAATCCGGTTTTATCCAGTTTAAACCGGTTCTATCCTGTTTAAACCGGTTTAAACCGGTTCAATATGGTTTTATCCGGTTTAAACCGGTTCTATCCGGTTTTATCCGGTTTTAGACCGGTTCAATCTGGTTTTATCCGGTTTAAACCACTTTAAACTGGTTCAATCTGATTTTATCCGTTTTAAACCTGTTCGATCCGGTTTAAAACGGTTTGAACTGGATCAATCCGGTTTTATCAGGTTTAAACCGGTTTAAACCGGTTCAATCCGTTTTTAACCGGTTTAAACCTGTTCAAACTGTTTTTATCCGGTTTCAACCCATTCAATCCGGTTTTATCCGGTTTAAACCGGTTCTATCCGTTTCTATCCGGTTAAAACCGGTTCTATCCGATTCTATCCAGTTTAAACCGGTTCAATCCGTTTTTATCCGGTTTAAACCTGTTCAATCTGGTTTTATCCGGTTTAAACAGTTTCTATCCGGTTTTATCCGGATTAAACCGGTTTAGCCCTGTTCTATCCGGTTTAAACCGGTTTAAACCGGTTCAATCCCATTTTATCCGGTTTAAACCGGTTCAATCCGGTTTTATCCAGTTTAAACCGGTTTAAGCCGGTTCAATCCGGTTTTATCTGGTTTAAACCAGTTCACTCTGGTTTTATCCAGTTTAAAACGGTTTGAACCGGTTCCATCCGGTTTTATCCGGTTTAAACCTGTTTAAGCTGGTTCAACCCGGTTTTATCCAGTTTAAACCGGTTCTATCCGGTTCTATCCAGCTGAAACCGATTTAAACCAGTTCAATGCGGTTTTATCCGGTTAAAACCGGTTCAATCCGGCTTTATCCGGTTTAAACCTATTTAAACCGGTTCAATCGGTTTTATCCAGTTTAAACCGGTTCTATCCGGTTCTATCCGGTTGAAACCAGTTTAAACTGGTTCAATCCGGTTTTATCTGGTTTAAACCGGGTAAGCTGGTTCAATCCAGTTTTATCCGGTTTAAACCGGTTCAATCTTGTTTTATCCGGTTTAAACCGTTTGAAACCAGTTCAATCCGGTTTTATCTGGTTTAGACCAGTTCAAACCGGTTCAATCCGGTTTTATCCAGTTTAAACCAGTTCTATCCATTTCTATATGGTTTAAACCGGTTTAACCTGGTTCAATCCGGTTTTATCCGGTTTAAACCGGTTCTATCCGTTTTAAACCAGTTTAAAACAGTTCATTCCGGTTTTATCCGGTTTAAACCGGTTTGAACCGGTTCAATCCGGATTTATCCGGTTTAAACCGGTTTAAGCCGGTTCAATCTTGTTTTATCTGGTTTAAACCGGTTTAAGCCGGTTCAATCCGGTTTTATCAAGTTTAAAACGGTTCTATTCGTTTCCATCTGGGTTAAAAGGTTTGAAACTGGTTCAATCCGGTTTTATACGTTTTAAACCAGTTCAATCTGATTTTATCCGGTTTAAACTGGTTCAATTTGGTTTTATCCGGTTTAAACCGGTTTGAACCGGTTCAATCCGGTTTTATCCGGTTTAAACCAGTTTAAACAGGGTAAATCCGGTTTTATCCGGTTTAAACCTCTTCAATCCGGTTTTCTCCAGTTTAAACCGGTTTATACCAGTTCAAACCGGTTTTATCCGCTTTAAACCGGTTAAAACCCGTTCAATCCGGTTTTATCCGGTTTAAACCGGTTCTATCCAGTTCTATCCGGTTTAAACCGGTTCTATCCGGTTCTATCTGGTTTAAGCCGGTTTAAACCGGTTCAATCCGGTTTTATTCGGTTTAAACCGGATCAATCCGGTTTTATCCAGTTTAAACCGGTTTAAACTGGTTCAGTCCAGTTTTATCCGGTTTAAACCGGTTCTATCCAGTTTAAACCGGTTTAAACTGCTTCAATCCGGTTTTATCCGGTTTAAACCGGATCAATCCCGTTTTATCCGGTTTAAACCGGTTTAAGCCGGTTCAATCTGGTTTTATCTGGTTTAAACCGGTTTAAGCCGGTTCAATCCGGTTTTTTCCAGTTTAAACCGGTTCTATCCGGTTCTATCCGGTTGAAACCAGTTTAAACCGGTTCAACCCGGTTTTATCCGGTTTAAACCAGTTCAATCCTGTTTTATCCGGTTCAAACCGGTTCTATCCGGATCTATACAGTTGAAACCGGTTTAAACCAGTTCAATCCGGTTTTATCCGGTTTCAACCGGTTTAAACCGGTTCAATCCGGTTTTATCCGCTTTAAACCGGTTCTATGCTGTTTATACCAGTTTAAGCCTGTTCAATCGGGTTTTATCCGGTTTAGACCTGTTTAAGCCGGTTCATTCCAGTTTTATCCAGTTTAAACCGGTTTAAACCCTTTCAATCCGTTTTTATCCGGTTTCAACCGGTTTACATCGGATCAATCCGGTTTTATTCGGTTTAAACCGTTTCTATCCACTTCTATCCGTTTTAAACCGGTTTAATCCATTTCATACTGGTTTTATCCGGTTTAAACCGGTTTGAACCGGTTCAATCCGGTTTTATCCGGTTTAAACTGGTTCAGTCCGGTTTTATCCGGTTTAAACCAGTTCATTCCGGTTTTATCCGGTTTAAACCGGTTCAATCCGGTTTTATCTGGTTTAAACCAGTTCACTCTGGTTTTACCCGGTTTAAACCGGTTTGAACCGGTTCAATCCGGTTTAACCCGGTTTAAACCTGTTTAAGCTGGTTCAATCAGGTTTTATCCAGTTTAAACCGGTTCTATCCGGTTCTATCCAGTTGAAACCGGTTTAAACCAGTTCAATGCGGTTTTATCCGGTTTAAACCGGTTCAATCCGGTTTTATCCGGTTTAAACCGGTTCTATCCAGTTCTATCCGGTTTAAACCGGTTCTATCCGGTTCTATCTGGTTTAAGCCGGTTTAAACCGGTTCAATCCGGTTTTATTCGGTTTAAACCGGATCAATCCGGTTTTATCCAGTTTAAACCGGTTTAAACTGGTTCAGTCCGGTTTTATCCGGTTTAAACCGGTTCTATCCAGTTTAAACCGGTTTAAACTGCTTCAATCCGGTTTTATCCGGTTTAAACCGGATCAATCCCGTTTTATCCGGTTTAAACCGGTTTAAGCCGGTTCAATCTGGTTTTATCTGGTTTAAACCGGTTTAAGCCGGTTCAATCCGGTTTTTTCCAGTTTAAACCGGTTCTATCCGGTTCTATCCGGTTGAAACCAGTTTAAACCGGTTCAACCCGGTTTTATCCGGTTTAAACCAGTTCAATCCTGTTTTATCCGGTTCAAACCGGTTCTATCCGGATCTATACAGTTGAAACCGGTTTAAACCAGTTCAATCAGGTTTTATCCGGTTTAAACCGGTTCTATCCGGTTGAAAGCGTTTTAAACCGGTTCAATCCGGTTTTATCCGGTTTCAACCGGTTTAAACTGGTTCAATCCGGTTTTATCCGGTTTAAACCGGTTCTATGCTGTTTATACCAGTTTAAGCCTGTTCAATCGGGTTTTATCCGGTTTAGACCTGTTTAAGCCGGTTCATTCCAGTTTTATCCAGTTTAAACCGGTTTAAACCCTTTCAATCCGTTTTTATCCGGTTTCAACCGGTTTACATCGGATCAATCCGGTTTTATTCGGTTTAAACCTTTTCTATCCTCTTCTATCCGTTTTAAACCGGTTTAATCCATTTCATACTGGTTTTATCCGGTTTAAACCGGTTTGAACCGGTTCAATCCGGTTTTATCCGGTTTAAACCGGTTCAATCCGGTTTTATCTGGTTTAAACCAGTTCACTCTGGTTTTACCCGGTTTAAACCGGTTTGAACCGGTTCAATCCGGTTTAACCCGGTTTAAACCTGTTTAAGCTGGTTCAATCAGGTTTTATCCAGTTTAAACCGGTTCTATCCGGTTCTATCCAGTTGAAACCGGTTTAAACCATTTCAATGCGGTTTTATCCGGTTAAAACCGGTTCAATCCGTTTTTATCCAGTTTAAACCGGTTCTATCCGGTTTAAACCCTTTTAAGCCAGTTCAATCTGGTTTTATCCAGTTTTAACCGGTCCTATCAGGTTTAAACCAGTTTAGGCCGGTTCATTCCGGTTTTATCAGTTTTAAACCGGTTTAAACTGCTTCAATTCGTTTATATCCGGTTTCAACCGGTTTCATCCGGTTCAATCCGGATTTATCCGATTTAAACCAGTTCATTCCGGTTTTATCCGGTTTAAACCGGTTTGAACTGGTTCAATCCGGTTTTATCTGGTTTAAACCGGTTTTATCCTGTTTAGACCAGTTCATTCCGGTTCTATCCGGTTGAAACCGGTTTAAACCGGTTCAATCCGGATTTATCTGGTTTAAACCGGTTTTATCCGGTTTAAACCAGTTCATTCCGGTTTTATCCAGTTTAAACCGGTTATATCCGGTTTTATCCGGTTTATCCGGTTTAAACCAGTTTAATCCGGTTTTATCCGGTTTGAACCGGTTCAATCCGGTTTTACCCGGTTTAAACCTGTTTAAGCTGGTTCAATCCAGTTTTATCCGGTTTAAACCGGTTTAAGCTGGTTCAATCCGGTTTTATCCGGTTTAAACCGGTTCAATCTTGTTTTATCCGGTTTAAAACGGTTGAAACCAGTTCAATCTGGTTTTATCTGGTTTAGACCATTTCAAACCGGTTCAGTCCGGTTTTATCCGGTTTAAACCAGTTCTATCCATTTGTATCTGATTTAAACCGGTTTAAACTGGTTCAATCCGGTTTTATCCATTTTAAACCGGTTCAATCTGGTTTTATGGGGTTTAAACTGGTTCAATTTGGTTTTATCCGGTTTAAACCGGTTTTATCCGTTTTAAACCGGTTTAATCCAGTTCAATCCGGTTATATCCGGTTTAAACCGGTTTGAACCAGTTCAGTCCTGTTTTATCCGGTTTAAACCGGTTCTATCCGGTTCTATACAGTTGAAACCGGTTTAAACCGTTTCAATCAGGTTTTATCCGGTTTAAACCGGTTCTATCCGGTTGAAACCGTATTAAACCGGTTCAATCCGGTTTTATCCGGTTTAAACCGGTTCAGTCTGTTTTTATCCGGTTTAAACCGGTTTCAACCGGTTCAATCCGGTTTTATCCGGTTTAAACCGATTTTAGCCGGTTCAATCCGGTTCTCTCCGGTTTAAAGCAGTTCAATCCTGTTTTATCCGGTTTAAACCGGTTCTATCCGGTTCCATACAGTTGAAACTGCTTTAAACCTGTTCAATCAGGTTTTATCCGGTTTAAACCGGTTCTATCTGGTTGAAACCGTATTAAACCGGTTCAATCCGGTTTAATCCGGTTTAAACCGTTTCTATCCGGTTTTATCCGGTTTAAACCGGTTTAAGCCGGTTCAATCCGGTTTAATCCAGTTTAAACCGGTTCTATCCGGTTCTATCCGGTTGAAACCAGTTTAAACCGGTTCAAACCGGTTTTATCTGGTTTAAACCGGTTCAATCTGGTTTTATCCGGTTTAAACAGGTTCTATCCGGTTCTATCCAGTTTAAACCGGTTTAAGCCGGTTCAATCCGGTTTTATCTGGTTTAAACCGGTTCAATCTGGTTTGATCCGGTTTAAACCAGTTTGAACCGGTTCAATCCGGTTTTATCCGGTTTAAACCGGTGTAAGCCGGTTCAATCAGGTTTTATCCAGTTTAAACCGGTTCTATCCGGTTCTATCCGGTTGAAACCAGTTTAAACCGGTTCAATCCGGTTTAAAACCGGTTCAATCTGGATTTATCCGGTTTAAACAGGTTCTATCCAGTTCTATCCGGTTGAAACCGGTTTAAACCAGTTCTATCCGGTTTTACCCGGTTTAAACCGGTTTAAACCGGTTCAATCCGGTTTTATCCGGTTAAACTGGTTCTATCCGGTTCTGTCCGGTTTGAACCGGTTCAATCCGGTTTTATCCGGTTTAAACCGGTTTAAGCCGGTTCAATCCGGTTTCATCCAGTTTAAACCGGTTCATTCCGGTTTTATCCGTTTAAAACCGGTTTGAAACGGTTCAATCCGGTTTTATCCGGTTTAAACCGGTTCATTCTGGTTTTATCCGTTTAAAACCGGTTTGAAACGGTTCAATCCGGTTTTATCCGGTTTAAACCGGTTCAATCCGTTTTTATCCGGTTTAAACAAGTTCACTCCGGTTTTATCCGGTTTAAACCGGTTTGAACCGTTTCAATCCGTTTTTATGTTGTTTAAACCGGTTCAATCTGGTTTTGTCCGGTTTAAACCGGTTTTATCCGGTTTAGACCGGTTTAAACCAGTTCAATCCGGTTTTAATCGGCTTAAACTGGTTCAATCTGATTTTATCCGGTTTAAAGCGCTTTAAAACGGTTTAATCCGGTTTTATCCGGTTTAAACCAGTTTGATCCGGTTCAATCCGGTTTTATCTCGTTTAGACTGGTTCTATCCGGTTCTATCCTTTTTAAATCGGATTAAACTGGTTCTATCCTTTCCTATCCTGTTTTAACTGGATTAAACCAGTTCAATCCTGTTTTATCCGGTTTAAACCGGTTCTATCCGTTTCCATCTGGCTTAAATGGGTTTCAACTGGTTCAATCCGGTTTTATCCGTTTTGAACCGGTTCAATCTGATTTTATCCGGTTTATATTGTTTCAATTTGGTTTTATCCGGTTTAAACCGGTTTGAACCGGTTCAATCCGGTTTTATCCGGTTTAAACCAGTTTAAACTGGGTCAATCCGGTTTTATCCAGTTTAAACCTATTCAATCCGGTTTTCTCCAGTTTAAACCGGTTTAGACTGTTTCAATCCGGTTTTATGTGGTTTAAACCGGTTCAATCCGGTTCTATCCGGTTTAAACCGGTTCTATCCGGTTCTATCTGTTGTAAACCGGTTTAAACGGTTCAATCCGGTTCTATCCGGTTTAAACCGGTTTAAACCGCTTCAATCCGGTTTTATCTGGTTTAAACCGGTTTAAACCGGTTCTATCCGGTTTAAACCGGTTTGAGCCGGTTCATGCCTGTTTTATCCGGTTTAAACCGGATACAGGTTTAAACCAGTTCTATCCAGTTTAAACAGGTTTAAGCCGGTTCAATCCAGTTTTATCCAGTTTAAAACGGTTCAATCCGTTTTTTCCGGTTTAAATCGGTTTAAACCAGTTCATTCCGGTTTTATCCGGTTTAAGCCCGTTCAATCCGGTTTAAACCGTTTCATTCTGGTTTTATCCGGTTTGAACCGGATTAAACCGGTTCAATCTGGTTATATCTGGTTTAAACCGGTTTTAACCGATTCAATCCGGTTTATCCAGTATAAACTGGTTTAATCCGTTTCAATCCGGTTTTATCTGCTTTAAACCGATTTAAACTGGTTCAGTCCGGTTTTATCCAGTTTAAACCGGTTTAAACCGGATCAAACCGGTTTTATCCGGTTTCAACCGGTTTTACCCGGTTCTATACGGTTTAAACAGGTTTAAACCTGTTCAATCCGATTTCATCCGGTTTAAACCGATTCAACCCAGTTTTATCCGGTTTAAACCGGTTTAAGCTGGTTCAATCCGGTTTTATCCGGTTTAAACCGGTTCAATCTTGTTTTATCCGGTTTAAACCGGTTGAAACCAGTTCAATCCGGTTTTATCTGGTTTAGACTAGTTCAAACCGGTTCAATCCGGTTTTATACATTTGAAACCAGTTCTATCCATTTCTATCTGGTTTAAACCGGTTTAAACTGGTTCAATCCGGTTTTATCCGGTTTAAAGTGGTTCTATCCGTTTTAAACCGGTTTAAAACAGTTCATTCCGGTTTTATCCGGTTTAAACCGGTTCAATCTGTTTTTATCCGGTTTAAACAGTTTCAATCCGTTTTTATCCGGTTTAAACCTGTTCAATCCGGTTTTATCCGGTTTAAACCGGTTCTATCCGGTTTTATCCGGTTTAAACCGGTTTAGCCCGGTTCTATCCGGTTAAAACCGGTTTAAACCGGTTCAATCCCATTTTATCCGGTTTAAACCGGTTCAATCCGGTTTTATCGGGTTTAAATGGGTTTAAGCTGGTTCAATCCGATTTTATCCGGTTTAAACTGGTTCAATCTGGTTTTATCTGGTTTAAACTGGTTGAAACCAGTTCTAACCGGTTTAGACCGGTTCAAACCGGTTCAATCCGGTTTTATCCGGTTTAAACCGGTTCTATCCGTTTCTATCTGGTTTAAAACTTTTTAAACTGGTTCAATCTGGTTTTATCCATTTTAAACCGGTTCAGTCTGGTTTTATCTGGTTTAAACCGGTTCTATGCTGTTTATACCAGTTTAAGCCGGTTCAATCCGGTTTTATCCGGTTTAAACCTGTTCAATCCGGTTTTATCCGGTTTAAACCGGTTTAGCCCGGTTCTATCTGGTTAAAACCGGTTTAAACCGGTTCAATCCCATTTTATCCGGTTTAAACCGGTTCAATCCGGTTTTATCGGGTTTAAACCGGTTTAAGCTGGTTCAATCCGATTTTATCCGGTTTAAACTGGTTCAATCTGGTTTTATCTGGTTTAAACTGGTTGAAACCAGTTCTAACCGGTTTAGACCGGTTCAAACCGGTTCAATCCGGTTTTATCCGGTTTAAACCGGTTCTATCCGTTTCTATCTGGTTTAAAACTTTTTAAACTGGTTCAATCTGGTTTTATTCATTTTAAACCGGTTCAGTCTGGTTTTATCCGGTTTAAACCGGTTCTATGCTGTTTATACCAGTTTAAGCCGGTTCAATCCGGTTTTATCCGGTTTAAACCTGTTCAATCCGGTTTTATCCGGTTAAAACCAGTTTAGCCCGGTTCTATCCGGTTTAAACCGGTTTAAACCAGTTCAAACCGGTTTTATCCGGTTTAAACCGGTTTAAGCCGGTTCAATCCGGTTTTATCCGGTTTAATCCGGTTCAATCCGGTTTTATCCGGTTTAAACTGGTTGAAACCGGTTCTATCCGGTTTAGAGCGGTTCAAACCGGTTCAATCCGGTTTTATCCGGTTTAAACCGGTTCTATCCGTTTCTATCCGGTTTAAACCGCTTTAAACTGGTTCAATCCGGTTTTATCCATTTTAAACCGGTTCAATCTGGTTTTATCCGGGTTAAATTGGTTAAATTTGGTTTTATCCGGTTTATACCGGTTTGAACCCGTTCAATCCGGTTTTATCCGGTTTAAACCGGTTTCAACCGGTTCAATCCAGTTTTATCCGGATTAAACCGGTTTAAGCTGGTTCAATCCGGGTTTTATCCAGTTTAAACCGGTTCAATCTTGTTTTATCCGGTTTAAACCGGTTGAAACCAGTTCAATCCGGTTTTATCCGGTTTAGACCAGTTCAAACCGGTTCAATCCGGTTTTATCCGTTTTAAACTGGCTCAATCCGGTTTTATCCGTTTTAAACCGGTTCAATCCGGTTTTATCCGGTTTAAACTGGTTCAATTTGGTTTTATCCGGTTTAAACCGGTTTTATCCGATTTAAACCGGTTTAATCCAGTTCAATCCGGTTTTATCCGGTTTAAACCATTTCTATCCGGTTCTATCCATTTTAAACCGGTTTCAACCAGTTCATTCCGGTTTTATCCGGTTTAAACCGGTTTGAACCGGTTCAATCCGGTTTTATCCGGTTTAAACCAGTTTAAGCCGGTTCAATCCGGTTTTATGCAGTTTAAACCGGTTCTATCAGGTTCTATCCGTTTGAAACCAGTTTACACCGGTTCAATCCGGTTTTATCCGGTTTAAACCGGTTTAAACTTGGTCAATCCGATTTTATCCGGTTTAAACTTGTTCAATCCGGTTTTCTCCAGTTTAAACCGGTTTAATCAGGTTCAATCCGGTTTTATCCGGTTTAAACTGGTTCAATTTGGTTTTATCCCGTTTAAACCGGTTTTATCCGGTTTAAACCGGTATAAACAGGTTCAATCCGGTTTTATCCTGTTTAAACCAGTTTAAACCGGATCAATCCGGTTTTATCCGGTTTCAACCGGTTTAACCCGGTTCTATATGGTTTAAACCGGTTTAAACCTGTTCAATCCGATATTATCCGGTTTAAACCAGTTCAATCCAGTTTTATCCGGTTTAAACCGGTTGAAACCAGTTCAATCCGGTTTTATCTGGTTTAGACCAGTTCAAACCGGTTCAATCCGGTTTAAACCGTTTCTATCCCGTTCTAACCGTTTTAAACCAGTTTAAACCAGTTCATTCCGGTTTTATCCGGTTTAAACCGGTTTAAGCCGGTTCAATCCGGTTTTATCCGGCTTAAACCGGTTCAATCTGGTTTTATCCGGTTTAAACCGGTTTGAACCGGTTCAATCCGGTTTTATCTGGTGTAAACCGGTTTAAGCCGGTTCAATTCGGTTTTACCCAGTTTAAACCGGTTCTATCCGGTTCTATCCGGTTGAAACCAGTTTAAACCGGTTCAATCCGGTTTTATCCGGTTTAAACCAGTTCAATCCTGTTTTATCCGGTTTAAACCGGTTCTATCTGATTCTATACAGTTGAGACCGGTTTAAACTGGTTCAATCAGGTTTTATCCGGTTTAAACCGGTTCTATCCGTTTGAAACCGTATTAAACCGGTTCATTCCGGTTTTATCCGGTTTAAACCGGTTCAGTCTGGTTTTATCCGGTTTAAACCGGTTTAAACCGGTTCAATCCGATTTTATCCGGTTTAAACCGGTTCTATGCTGTTTATACCAGTCTAAGCCTGTTCAACCGGGTTTTATCCGGTTTAGACCTGTTTAAGCCGGTTCATTCCGGTTTTATCCAGTTTAAACCAGTTTAAACCCTTCCAAACCGTTTTTATCCGGTTTCAAACGGTTTACACCGGTTCAATCCGGTTTTATCCGGTTTAAACAGTTTCTATCCGGTGTTATCCGTTTTAAACCGGTTTAAACCAGTTCATTCCGGTTTTATCCGGTTTAAACCGGTTTGAACTGGTTCAATCCGGTTTTATCTGGTTTAAACCGGTTTAAGCCGGTTCAATCCAGTTTTATCCGGTTTAAACCGGTTCAGTCTGGTTTAAACCGGTTTCAGCCAGTTCAATCCGGTTTTATCCAGTTTAAACCGGTTCTATAAGTTTCTATCCGGTTGAAACCCGTTTAAACCGGTTCAATCTGGTTTTATCCGGTTTAAACCGGTTCATTCCGGTTTTATCCGGTTAAAACCGGTTTGAACCGGTTCAATCCGTTTTTATTCGATTTAAACCAGTTCATTCCGATTTTATCCGGTGCAAACCGGTTTGAACCGGTTCAATCCGGTTTTATCCGGTTTAAACCAGTTTAAGCTGGTTCAATCCGGTTTTATCCAGTTTAAACCAGTTCTATCCGTTTCTATCCGGTTGAAACCGGTTTAAACCAGTTCAATCCGGTTTTCTCCGGTTAAAACCGGTTCAATCAGTTCTTATCCGGTTTAAACAGGTTCTATCCGGTTGTATCTGGTTTTAAAGAGTTTAAACTGGTTCAATCCGGTTTTATCTGGTTTAAACCGGTTCAATCTGGTTTTATCCAGTTTAAACCGCTTTAAAACGCTTTAATCCGGTTTTATCCGGTTTAAACCGGTTCAGTCCGGTTTTATCCGTTTTAAACCAGTTCTATCCAGTTCTATCCGGTTTAAACCGGTTTAAACCAGTTCATTCCGGATTTATCCGGTTTACACCGGTTCAATCAGTTCTTATCCGGTTTAAACAGGTTCTATACGGTTGTATCTGATTTTAAAGAGTTTAAACTGGTTCAATCCGGTTTTATCTGGTTTAAACCGGTTCAATCTGGTTTTATCCAGTTTAAACCGCTTTAAAACGCTTTAATCCGGTTTTATCCGATTTAAACCGGTTTAATCCAGTTCAGTCCGGTTTTATCCGGTTTAAACCAGTTTAAACCAGATCAATCCGGTTTTATGCGGGTTAAACCGGTTCGATCCGGTTCTATCTGGTTTTAACTGGTTTAAACCGGTTCAATCCGGTTTTATCCGGTTTAAGGCAGTTCTATCCGGTTCTATCCATTTGAAACCGGTTTAAACCAGTTCAATCCGGTTTTATCCGGTTTAAACCAGTTCTGTCCGGTTGAAACTGTATTAAACAGGTTCAATCCGGTTTTATCCAGTTTAAACCGGTTCAGTCTGGTTTTATCCGGTTTAAACCGGTTTTAACCGGTTCAATCCGGTTTTATCCGGTTTAAACCGGTTTAAGCCGGTTCATTCTGGTTTTATCCAGTTTAAACCGGTTTACACCGGTTGAATCCGGTTTTATCCGGTTTAAACCGGTTCTATCCGGTTCTATCCGTTTTAAACCGTTTTGAACCAGTTCATTCCGGTTTTATCCGGTTTAAACCGGTTTGAACCGGTTCAACCCAGTTTTATCCAGTTTAAACCGGTTCTATCCGGTTCTATCCGGTTGAAACCGGTTTAAACCGGTTCAATCCGGTTTTATCCGGTTTAAACCGGTTCAGTCTGGTTTTATCCGGTTTAAACCAGTTTAAAACGGTTCAATCCGTTTTTATACGGTTTAAATCGGTTCTATGCTGTTTATACCAGTTTAAGCCAGTTCAATCCGTTTTTATCCGGTTTCAACCGGTTTACACCGGATCAATCCGGTTTTATCCGGGTTAAACCGGTTCTATCCGGTTCTATCCGTTTTAAACCGGTTTAAATCAGTTCATTCCGGTTTTATCCGGTTTAAACCGGTTTGAACCGGTTCGATATGGTTTTATCCGGTTTAAACCGGTTTAAGCCGGTTCAATCCGGCTTTATCTGGTTTAAACCGGTTCAATCCGGTTTTATCCGGTTTAAACCGGTTCATTCGGTTTTATCCGGTTTAAACCAGTTTGAACCGGTTCAATCCGGTTTTATCCGGTTTAAACCGGTTCAATCCGGTTTTATCCGGTTTAAACCGGTTTAAGCCGGTTCATTCTGGTTTTATCCAGTTTAAACCGGTTTACACCGGTTGAATCCGGTTTTATCCGGTTTAAACCGGTTCTATCCGGTTCTATCCGTTTTAAACCGTTTTGAACCAGTTCATTCCGGTTTTATCCGGTTTAAACCGGTTTGAACCGGTTCAACCCAGTTTTATCCAGTTTAAACCGGTTCTATCCGGTTCTATCCGGTTGAAACCGGTTTAAACCGGTTCAATCCGGTTTTATCCGGTTTAAACCGGTTCAGTCTGGTTTTATCCGGTTTAAACCAGTTTAAAACGGTTCAATCCGTTTTTATACGGTTTAAATCGGTTCTATGCTGTTTATACCAGTTTAAGCCAGTTCAATCCGTTTTTATCCGGTTTCAACCGGTTTACACCGGATCAATCCGGTTTTATCCGGGTTAAACCGGTTCTATCCGGTTCTATCCGTTTTAAACCGGTTTAAATCAGTTCATTCCGGTTTTATCCGGTTTAAACCGGTTTGAACCGGTTCGATATGGTTTTATCCGGTTTAAACCGGTTTAAGCCGGTTCAATCCGGCTTTATCTGGTTTAAACCGGTTCAATCCGGTTTTATCCGGTTTAAACCGGTTCATTCGGTTTTATCCGGTTTAAACCAGTTTGAACCGGTTCAATCCGGTTTTATCCGGTTTAAACCGGTTCAATCCGGTTTTATCCGTTTTATACCAGTTCATACCGGTTTTATCCGGATTAAACCGGTTTCAACCTGTTCAATCCGGTTTTATCCGGTTTAAACCGGTTCAATCCGGTTTTATCTGGTTTAAACCAGTTCATTCCGGTTTTATCCGGTTTAAACCAGTTTGAACCGCTTTAGTCCGGTTTTATGCGGTTTAAACCGGTTTAAGCCGGTTCATTCCGGATTTATCAGGTTTAAACCATTTTAAACCGGTTCAATCCGATTTGATCGTTCCAATCTGGTTTTATCCGCTTTAAACCGCTTTAAAACGGTTTAATCCGGTTTTATCCGGTTTAAACCGGTTTAAGCCGGTTCAATCCGGTTTTATTCGGTTTACACCGGTTCTATCTGGTTCAACATGTTTAAACCAGTTCATTCCGGATTTATCCGGTTTAAACCGGTTCTATGCTGTTTATACCAGTTTAATCTGTTCAATACGGTTTTATCCGGTTTAAACCGGTTTAAGCCGGTTCAATCCGGTTTTCTCCAGTTTTAACCGGCTTAAACCGGTTCAATCCGGTTTTATCAGTTTTAAACCTGTTTAAACCGCTTTAATCCGTTTTTATCCAGTTTAAACCGGTTTAAACCGGTTCTTTCGGGTTCTATCCATTTTAAACCGGTTTAAACCAGTTCATTCCGGTTCTATCTGCTTCTATCCGGTTTGAACCGGTTCAATCCGGTTTTATTCGGTTTAAACTGGTTTAAGCCTGTTAAATCCGGTTTTATCCGGTTTAAACCGGTTCAATCCGCTTTTATCCGGTTTAAACCGGTTTAACCCGCATCAATCCGGTTTTATGCGGGTTAAACCGGTTCTATCCGGTTCTATCTGGTTTTAACTGGTTTAAACCGGTTCAATCCGGTTTTATCCGGTTTAAACCGGTTCTATCCGGTTCAATCCGGTTTAAATCGGTTTAAACTGGTTCTATCTGGTTTTATCCGGTTTAAACCGGTTCAATCTGATTTTATCCGGTTTAAACCGGTTTAAACCGGTTCAATCCCGTTTTATCCGGTTCAATCCGCTTTTATCCGGTTTAAACCGGTTCTATGCTGTTTATACCAGTTTAAGCCGGTTCTATCCGGTTTTATCCGGTTTAAACCGGTTTAAGCCGGTTCATTCTGGTTTTATCTAGTTTAAACCGGTTTACACCGGTTGAATCCGGTTTTATCCGGTTTAAACCGGATCAATC
Source organism: Cynocephalus volans (assembly GCF_027409185.1). Taxonomy (NCBI): domain Eukaryota; kingdom Metazoa; phylum Chordata; class Mammalia; order Dermoptera; family Cynocephalidae; genus Cynocephalus; species Cynocephalus volans. Next base: position 132,723,677 of record NC_084470.1, on the reverse strand, counting down.
CGGTTTTATCCGGTTTAAACTGGTTTAAGCTGGTTCAATCCGGTTTTATCCAGTTTAAACCGGTTCTATGCTGTTTATACAAGTTTAAGCCGTTTCAATCCGGTTTTATCTGGTTTAAACCGGTTCAATCTGGTTTAATCCGGTTTAAACCGGTTTTAACCGATTCAATCCGGTTTATCCAGTATAAACTGGTTTAATCCGTTTCAATCCGGTTTTATCCGGTTTACACCGATTTAAACCGGTTCAGTCCGGTTTTATCCAGATAAACCTGTTATATCCGGTTTAAACCGGTATAAACCAGTTCAATCCGGTTTTATCCTGTTTAAACCGGTTGAAACCCTTTCAATCCGTTTTTATCCGGTTTCAACCGGTTTACACCGGTTCAATCCGGTTTTATCCGGTTTAAACCGTTTCTATCCACTTCTATCCGTTTTAAACCGGTTTAATCCAGTTCATACTGGTTTTATCCGGTTTAAACCGGTTTGAACCGGTTCAATCCGGTTTTATCCGGTTTAAACCGGTTTAAGCCGGTTCAATCCGGTTTTATCCGTTTTAAACCGGTTTAATCCTGTTTAAACCGGTTTAAGCTGGTTCAATCCGGTTTTATCCAGTTTAAACCGGTTCTATCTGGTTCTATCCGGTTGAAACCAGTTTAAACCGGTTCAATCCGGTTTTATCCAGTTTAAACCAGTTCAATCCGGTTTTATCCGGTTTAAACCGGTTCAATCCGGTTTTATCCAGTTTAAACCAGTTCAATCCGGTTTTATCCGGTTTAAACCGGTTCAATCCGGTTTTATCCGGTTTAAACCAGTTTGAACCGGTTCAATCCGGTTTTATCCGGTTTAAACCGGTTTAAACCGGTTCAATCCTATTTTATCTCGTTTAGACCCGTTCTTTCCGGTTCTATCCTTTTTAAATCGGATTAAACTGGTTCTATCCTGTTCTATCCTGTTTTAACTGGATTAAACCAGTTCAATCCGGTTTTATCGGGTTTAAACCGGTTCTATCCGTTTCCATCTGGTTTAAACGGGTTTCAACTGGTTCCATCCGGTTTTATCCGTTTTAATCTGGTTCAATCTGATTTTATCCGGTTTAAACTGTTTCAATTTGGTTTTATCCGGTTTAAACCAGTTTGAACCGGTTCAATCCGGTTTTATCCGGTTTAAACCAGTTTAAACTGGGTCAATCCGGTTTTGTCCAGTTTAAACCTTTTCAATCCGGTTTTCTCTAGTTTAAACCGGTTTAGACAGGTTCAATCCGGTTTTACCCAGTTTAAACCGGTTCTATCCGGTTCTATCCGGTTGAAACCGGTTTAAACCGGTTCAATCCGGTTTTATCCGGTTTAAACCAGTTCAATCCGGTTTTATCCGCTTTAAACCGGTTTATACCGGTTCAATCCGGTTTTATCCGGTTTAAACCGGTTCTATCCAGTTCTTTCCGGTTTAAACCGGTTCTATCCGGTTCTATCTGTTTTAAACCGGTTCAATCCGGTTTTATCCGGTTTAAACCGGTTTAAACTGGTTCAATCCGTTTTTATCCGGTTTAAACGGTTTCTATCCGGTTTAAACCGGTTCTATCTGGTTTAAACCGGTTTAAACCGCTTCAATCCGGTTTTATCCGGTTTAAACCGTTTTAAACCAGTTCAATCCGGTTTTATCCGGTTTAAACGGGTTTCAGCCAGTTCTATCCGGTTTAAACCGGTTTGAGCCGGTTCATGCCGGTTTTATCCGGTTTAAACCGGATACCGGTTTAAACTGGCTCTATCCAGTTTAAACAGGTTTAAGCCGGTTCAATCCGGTTTTATCCAGTTTAAACCGGTTCGATCCGTTTTTTCCGGTTCAATCCGGTTTAAACCGTTTCAATCTGGTTTTATCCGGTTTGAACCGGTTTAAACCGCTTCAATCCGGTTTTATCCGGTTTAAACCGGTTCTATCCGGTTCTATCCGGTTGAAACCGGTTTAATCCGGTTCAATCCGGTTTGCTCCGGTTTAAACCGGTTCAATCTGGTTTTATCCGGTTTGAACCGGTTTAAACCGTTTCAATCCGGTTTTATCCGGTTTACACCGATTTAAACCGGTTCAGTCCGGTTTTATCCAGTTTAAACCGGTTATATCCGGTTTAAACCGGTATAAACCAGTTCAATCCGGTTTTATCCTGTTTAAACCGGTTTAAACCGGATCAATCCGGTTTTATCCGGTTTCAACCGGTTTTAACCGGTTCTATACAGTTTAAACAGGTTTAAACCTGTTCAATCCGATTTCATCCGGTTGAAACCGATTCAACCTAGTTTTATCCGGTTTAAACCGGTTTAAGCTTTTTGAATCCGGTTTTATCCAGTTTAAACCGGTTCTATCCGTTTTAAACCGGTTTAAACCAGTTCATTCCGGTTTTATCAGGTTTAAACAGGTTTGAACCGGTTCAATCCGGTTTAATCCGGTTTAAACCGGTTAAAGCCAGTTCAATCCAGTTTTATCCAGTTTAAACCGGTTCTATCCGGTTCTATCCGTTTGAAACCAGTTTAAACCGGTTCAATCCGGTTTTATCCGGTTTATACCGTTTCTATCCGGTTCTATCCGGTTGAAACCAGTTTAAACCGGTTCAATCCGGTTTTATCCGGTTTTAACCGGTTCTAAGCTGGTTCAATCCGTTTTTATCCGGTTTAAACCGGTTCAATCTTGTTTTATCCGGTTTAAACCGTTTGAAACCAGTTCAATCCGGTTTTATCTGGATTAGACCAGTTCAAACCGGTTCATTCCGGTTTTATCCAGTTTAAACCAGTTCTATCCATTTCTATCTGGTTTAAACCGGTTTAAACTGGTTCAATCCGGTTTTATCCGGTTTAAACCGGTTCTATCCGTTTTAACCGGTTTAAAACAGTTCATTCCGGTTTTATCCGGTTTAAACCGGTTTGAACCGGTTCAATCCGGTTTTATCCGGTTTAAACCGGTTTAAGCCGGTTCAATCCGGTTTTATCTGGTTTAAACCGGTTTAAGCCGGTTCAATCCGGTTTTATCCAGTTTAAACCTGTTCTATCCGCTTCTATCCAGTTGAAACCAGTTTAAACCGGTTCAATCCGATTTTCTCCGGTTTAAACCAGTTCAATCCTGTTTTATCCGGTTTAAACCGGTTCTATCCGTTTCCATACAGTTGAAACTGGTTTAAACCTGTTCAATCAGGATTTATCCGGTTTAAACCGGTTCTATCTGGTTGAAACCGTATTAAACCGGTTCAATCCGGTTTTATCTGGTTTAAACCGGTTCAATCCGGTTTTATCCAGTTTAAACCGGTTCTATGCTGTTTATACCAGTTTAAGCCTGTTCAATCGGGTTTTATCCGGTTTAGACCTGTTAAACCCGGTTCATTCCAGTTTTATCCAGTTTAAACCAGTTTAAACCCTTTCAATCCGTTTTTATCCGGTTTCAACCGGTTTACACCGGTTCAATCCGGTTTAATCCGGTTTAAACCGTTTCTATCCGGTTTTATCCGGTTTAAACCGGTTTAAGCAGGTTCAATCCGGTTTTATCCGGTTTAAACCGGTTTAAGCCGCTTCAATCCGGTTTAATCCAGTTTAAACCGGTTCTATCCGGTTCTATCCGGTTGAAACCAGTTTAAACCGGTTCAAACCGGTTTTATCTGGTTTAAACCGGTTCAATCTGGTTTTATCCAGTTTAAACAGGTTCTATCCGGTTCTATCCAGTTTAAACCGGTTCTATATGGTTCTATTTGGTTTAAACTGGTTTAATCCGGTTTTATCTGGTTTAAACCGGTTCAATCTGGTTTTATCCTGTTTAAACTGGTTCAATTTGGTTTTATCTGGTTTAAACCGTTTTTATCTGGTTTAAACCGGTTTAAACCGGTTCAATCCGTTTTTATCCAGTTTAAAACACTTGAAACCGGGTCAATCCGGTTTTATCCGATTTAAACCGGTTTAACCCGGTTCTATCCAGTTTAATCCGTTTTAAACCAGTTTAAACCGTTTCAATCCGTTTTTATCCGATTTAAGCCGGTTTAAAACGGTTCAATCCGGTTTTATCTGGTTTAAACGGGTTTAAACTGTTTCAATCCGGTTTTATCCAGTTTAAACCGGTTCTATCCTGTTTAAACCGGTTTAAACCGGTTCAATATGGTTTTATCCGGTTTAAACCGGTTCTATCCGGTTTTATCCGGTTTTAGACCGGTTCAATCTGGTTTTATCCGGTTTAAACCACTTTAAACTGGTTCAATCTGATTTTATCCGTTTTAAACCTGTTCGATCCGGTTTAAAACGGTTTGAACTGGATCAATCCGGTTTTATCAGGTTTAAACCGGTTTAAACCGGTTCAATCCGTTTTTAACCGGTTTAAACCTGTTCAAACTGTTTTTATCCGGTTTCAACCCATTCAATCCGGTTTTATCCGGTTTAAACCGGTTCTATCCGTTTCTATCCGGTTAAAACCGGTTCTATCCGATTCTATCCAGTTTAAACCGGTTCAATCCGTTTTTATCCGGTTTAAACCTGTTCAATCTGGTTTTATCCGGTTTAAACAGTTTCTATCCGGTTTTATCCGGATTAAACCGGTTTAGCCCTGTTCTATCCGGTTTAAACCGGTTTAAACCGGTTCAATCCCATTTTATCCGGTTTAAACCGGTTCAATCCGGTTTTATCCAGTTTAAACCGGTTTAAGCCGGTTCAATCCGGTTTTATCTGGTTTAAACCAGTTCACTCTGGTTTTATCCAGTTTAAAACGGTTTGAACCGGTTCCATCCGGTTTTATCCGGTTTAAACCTGTTTAAGCTGGTTCAACCCGGTTTTATCCAGTTTAAACCGGTTCTATCCGGTTCTATCCAGCTGAAACCGATTTAAACCAGTTCAATGCGGTTTTATCCGGTTAAAACCGGTTCAATCCGGCTTTATCCGGTTTAAACCTATTTAAACCGGTTCAATCGGTTTTATCCAGTTTAAACCGGTTCTATCCGGTTCTATCCGGTTGAAACCAGTTTAAACTGGTTCAATCCGGTTTTATCTGGTTTAAACCGGGTAAGCTGGTTCAATCCAGTTTTATCCGGTTTAAACCGGTTCAATCTTGTTTTATCCGGTTTAAACCGTTTGAAACCAGTTCAATCCGGTTTTATCTGGTTTAGACCAGTTCAAACCGGTTCAATCCGGTTTTATCCAGTTTAAACCAGTTCTATCCATTTCTATATGGTTTAAACCGGTTTAACCTGGTTCAATCCGGTTTTATCCGGTTTAAACCGGTTCTATCCGTTTTAAACCAGTTTAAAACAGTTCATTCCGGTTTTATCCGGTTTAAACCGGTTTGAACCGGTTCAATCCGGATTTATCCGGTTTAAACCGGTTTAAGCCGGTTCAATCTTGTTTTATCTGGTTTAAACCGGTTTAAGCCGGTTCAATCCGGTTTTATCAAGTTTAAAACGGTTCTATTCGTTTCCATCTGGGTTAAAAGGTTTGAAACTGGTTCAATCCGGTTTTATACGTTTTAAACCAGTTCAATCTGATTTTATCCGGTTTAAACTGGTTCAATTTGGTTTTATCCGGTTTAAACCGGTTTGAACCGGTTCAATCCGGTTTTCTCCGGTTTAAACCAGTTTAAACAGGGTAAATCCGGTTTTATCCGGTTTAAACCTCTTCAATCCGGTTTTCTCCAGTTTAAACCGGTTTATACCAGTTCAAACCGGTTTTATCCGCTTTAAACCGGTTAAAACCCGTTCAATCCGGTTTTATCCGGTTTAAACCGGTTCTATCCAGTTCTATCCGGTTTAAACCGGTTCTATCCGGTTCTATCTGGTTTAAGCCGGTTTAAACCGGTTCAATCCGGTTTTATTCGGTTTAAACCGGATCAATCCGGTTTTATCCAGTTTAAACCGGTTTAAACTGGTTCAGTCCAGTTTTATCCGGTTTAAACCGGTTCTATCCAGTTTAAACCGGTTTAAACTGCTTCAATCCGGTTTTATCCGGTTTAAACCGGATCAATCCCGTTTTATCCGGTTTAAACCGGTTTAAGCCGGTTCAATCTGGTTTTATCTGGTTTAAACCGGTTTAAGCCGGTTCAATCCGGTTTTTTCCAGTTTAAACCGGTTCTATCCGGTTCTATCCGGTTGAAACCAGTTTAAACCGGTTCAACCCGGTTTTATCCGGTTTAAACCAGTTCAATCCTGTTTTATCCGGTTCAAACCGGTTCTATCCGGATCTATACAGTTGAAACCGGTTTAAACCAGTTCAATCCGGTTTTATCCGGTTTCAACCGGTTTAAACCGGTTCAATCCGGTTTTATCCGCTTTAAACCGGTTCTATGCTGTTTATACCAGTTTAAGCCTGTTCAATCGGGTTTTATCCGGTTTAGACCTGTTTAAGCCGGTTCATTCCAGTTTTATCCAGTTTAAACCGGTTTAAACCCTTTCAATCCGTTTTTATCCGGTTTCAACCGGTTTACATCGGATCAATCCGGTTTTATTCGGTTTAAACCGTTTCTATCCACTTCTATCCGTTTTAAACCGGTTTAATCCATTTCATACTGGTTTTATCCGGTTTAAACCGGTTTGAACCGGTTCAATCCGGTTTTATCCGGTTTAAACTGGTTCAGTCCGGTTTTATCCGGTTTAAACCAGTTCATTCCGGTTTTATCCGGTTTAAACCGGTTCAATCCGGTTTTATCTAGTTTAAACCAGTTCACTCTGGTTTTACCCGGTTTAAACCGGTTTGAACCGGTTCAATCCGGTTTAACCCGGTTTAAACCTGTTTAAGCTGGTTCAATCAGGTTTTATCCAGTTTAAACCGGTTCTATCCGGTTCTATCCAGTTGAAACCGGTTTAAACCAGTTCAATGCGGTTTTATCCGGTTTAAACCGGTTCAATCCGGTTTTATCCGGTTTAAACCGGTTCTATCCAGTTCTATCCGGTTTAAACCGGTTCTATCCGGTTCTATCTGGTTTAAGCCGGTTTAAACCGGTTCAATCCGGTTTTATTCGGTTTAAACCGGATCAATCCGGTTTTATCCAGTTTAAACCGGTTTAAACTGGTTCAGTCCGGTTTTATCCGGTTTAAACCGGTTCTATCCAGTTTAAACCGGTTTAAACTGCTTCAATCCGGTTTTATCCGGTTTAAACCGGATCAATCCCGTTTTATCCGGTTTAAACCGGTTTAAGCCGGTTCAATCTGGTTTTATCTGGTTTAAACCGGTTTAAGCCGGTTCAATCCGGTTTTTTCCAGTTTAAACCGGTTCTATCCGGTTCTATCCGGTTGAAACCAGTTTAAACCGGTTCAACCCGGTTTTATCCGGTTTAAACCAGTTCAATCCTGTTTTATCCGGTTCAAACCGGTTCTATCCGGATCTATACAGTTGAAACCGGTTTAAACCAGTTCAATCAGGTTTTATCCGGTTTAAACCGGTTCTATCCGGTTGAAAGCATTTTAAACCGGTTCAATCCGGTTTTATCCGGTTTCAACCGGTTTAAACTGGTTCAATCCGGTTTTATCCGGTTTAAACCGGTTCTATGCTGTTTATACCAGTTTAAGCCTGTTCAATCGGGTTTTATCCGGTTTAGACCTGTTTAAGCCGGTTCATTCCAGTTTTATCCAGTTTAAACCGGTTTAAACCCTTTCAATCCGTTTTTATCCGGTTTCAACCGGTTTACATCGGATCAATCCGGTTTTATTCGGTTTAAACCTTTTCTATCCTCTTCTATCCGTTTTAAACCGGTTTAATCCATTTCATACTGGTTTTATCCGGTTTAAACCGGTTTGAACCGGTTCAATCCGGTTTTATCCGGTTTAAACTGGTTCAGTCCGGTTTTATCCGGTTTAAACCAGTTCATTCCGGTTTTATCCGGTTTAAACCGGTTCAATCCGGTTTTATCTGGTTTAAACCAGTTCACTCTGGTTTTACCCGGTTTAAACCGGTTTGAACCGGTTCAATCCGGTTTAACCCGGTTTAAACCTGTTTAAGCTGGTTCAATCAGGTTTTATCCAGTTTAAACCGGTTCTATCCGGTTCTATCCAGTTGAAACCGGTTTAAACCAGTTCAATGCGGTTTTATCCGGTTAAAACCGGTTCAATCCGTTTTTATCCAGTTTAAACCGGTTCTATCCGGTTTAAACCCTTTTAAGCCAGTTCAATCTGGTTTTATCCAGTTTTAACCGGTCCTATCAGGTTTAAACCAGTTTAGGCCGGTTCATTCCGGTTTTATCAGTTTTAAACCGGTTTAAACTGCTTCAATTCGTTTATATCCGGTTTCAACCGGTTTCATCCGGTTCAATCCGGATTTATCCGATTTAAACCAGTTCATTCCGGTTTTATCCGGTTTAAACCGGTTTGAACTGGTTCAATCCGGTTTTATCTGGTTTAAACCGGTTTTATCCTGTTTAGACCAGTTCATTCCGGTTCTATCCGGTTGAAAACGGTTTAAACCGGTTCAATCCGGATTTATCTGGTTTAAACCGGTTTTATCCGGTTTAAACCAGTTCATTCCGGTTTTATCCAGTTTAAACCGGTCATATCCGGTTTTATCCGGTTTATCCGGTTTAAACCAGTTTAATCCGGTTTTATCCGGTTTGAACCGGTTCAATCCGGTTTTACCCGGTTTAAACCTGTTTAAGCTGGTTCAATCCAGTTTTATCCTGTTTAAACCGGTTTAAGCTGGTTCAATCCGGTTTTATCCGGTTTAAACCGGTTCAATCTTGTTTTATCCGGTTTAAACCGGTTGAAACCAGTTCAATCCGGTTTTATCTGGTTTAGACTAGTTCAAACCGGTTCAATCCGGTTTTATACATTTGAAACCAGTTCTATCCATTTCTATCTGGTTTAAACCGGTTTAAACTGGTTCAATCCGGTTTTATCCGGTTTAAAGTGGTTCTATCCGTTTTAAACCGGTTTAAAACAGTTCATTCCGGTTTTATCCGGTTTAAACCGGTTCAATCTGTTTTTATCCGGTTTAAACAGTTTCAATCCGTTTTTATCCGGTTTAAACCTGTTCAATCCGGTTTTATCCGGTTTAAACCGGTTCTATCCGGTTTTATCCGGTTTAAACCGGTTTAGCCCGGTTCTATCCGGTTAAAACCGGTTTAAACCGGTTCAATCCCATTTTATCCGGTTTAAACCGGTTCAATCCGGTTTTATCGGGTTTAAACCGGTTTAAGCTGGTTCAATCCGATTTTATCCGGTTTAAACTGGTTCAATCTGGTTTTATATGGTTTAAACTGGTTGAAACCAGTTCTAACCGGTTTAGACCGGTTCAAACCGGTTCAATCCGGTTTTAACCGTTTTAAATCTGTTTGAACCGGTTCAATCCGGTTTTATCTGGTTTAAACCGGTTTGAACTGGTTCAATCCGGTTTTATCCGGTTTAAAACGGTTTGAACCGGTTCAATCCGGTTTTATCCGGTTTAAACCTGTTCAATCCGGTTCTATCCGGTTTAAACCGGTTTAAACCGGTTAATCCGGTTTTATCCAGCTTAAACCGGTTCAATCTGGTATTATCCGGTTTAAACTGGTTCAATTTGGTTTTATCCCGTTTAAACCGGTTTTATCTGGTTTAAACCGGTATAAAGCAGTTCACTCCGGTTTTATCCTGTTTAAACCGGTTTAAACCGGATCAATCCGGTTTTATCCTGCTTCAACCGATTTTACCCAGTTCTATACGGTTTAAAATGGTTTAAACCTGTTCAATCCGATTTCATCCAGTTTAAACCAATTCAACCCTGTTTTATCCGGTTTAAACCGGTTTAAGCTGGTTCAATCCGGGTTTATCCGGTTTAAACCGGTTCAATCTTGTTTTATCCGATTTGAACCGGTTGAAACCAGTTCAATTCGGTTTTGTCCGGTTTAGACCACTTCAATCCGGTTTTATCCGGTTTAAACCGGTTCTATGCTGTTTATACCAGTTTAAGCCTGTTCAATCGGGTTTTATCCAGTTTAGACCTGTTTAAGCCGGTTCATTCCGGTTTTATCCAGCTTAAACCGGTTTAAACCCTTTTAATCCGTTTTTATCTAGTTTCAACCGGTTTACACCGGTTCAATCCGGTTTTATCCGGTTTATGCCGTTTCTATCCGGTTCTATCCGTTTTAAACCGGTTTAAACCAGTTCATTCCGGTTTTATCCGGTTTCAACCGGTTTGAACCGGTTCAATCCGGTTTTATCCGGTTTTAACCAGTTTGAACCGGTTCAATCCGGTTTTATCCGGTTCACAACGGTTTAAGCCGGTTCAACCCGGTTTTATCCGGTTTAAACCAGTTCAATCCTGTTTTATCCGGTTCAAACCGGTTCTATCCGGATCTATACAGTTGAAACCGGTTTAAACCAGTTCAATCAGGTTTTATCCGGTTTAAACCGGTTCTATCCGGTTGAAAGCGTTTTAAACCGGTTCAATCCGGTTTTATCCGGTTTCAACCGGTTTAAACCGGTTCAATCCGGTTTTATCCGGTTTAAACCGGTTCTATGCTGTTTATACCAGTTTAAGCCTGTTCAATCGGGTTTTATCCGGTTTAGACCTGTTTAAGCCGGTTCATTCCAGTTTTATCCAGTTTAAACCGGTTTAAACCCTTTCAATCCGTTTTTATCCGGTTTCAACCGGTTTACATCGGATCAATCCGGTTTTATTCGGTTTAAACCGTTTCTATCCACTTCTATCCGTTTTAAACCGGTTTAATCCATTTCATACTGGTTTTATCCGGTTTAAACCGGTTTGAACCGGTTCAATCCGGTTTTATCCGGTTTAAACTGGTTCAGTCCGGTTTTATCCGGTTTAAACCAGTTCATTCCGGTTTTATCCGGTTTAAACCGGTTCAATCCGGTTTTATCTGGTTTAAACCAGTTCACTCTGGTTTTACCCGGTTTAAACCGGTTTGAACCGGTTCAATCCGGTTTAACCCGGTTTAAACCTGTTTAAGCTGGTTCAATCAGGTTTTATCCAGTTTAAACCGGTTCTATCCGGTTCTATCCAGTTGAAACCGGTTTAAACCAGTTCAATGCGGTTTTATCCGGTTTAAACCGGTTCAATCCGGTTTTATCCGGTTTAAACCGGTTCTATCCAGTTCTATCCGGTTTAAACCGGTTCTATCCGGTTCTATCTGGTTTAAGCCGGTTTAAACCGGTTCAATCCGGTTTTATTCGGTTTAAACCGGTTTAAACTGGTTCAGTCCGGTTTTATCCGGTTTAAACCGGTTCTATCCAGTTTAAACCGGTTTAAACTGCTTCAATCCGGTTTTATCCGGTTTAAAACCGGATCAATCCCGTTTTATCCGGTTTAAACCGGTTTAAGCCGGTTCAATCTGGTTTTATCTGGTTTAAACCGGTTTAAGCCGGTTCAATCCGGTTTTTTCCAGTTTAAACCGGTTCTATCCGGTTCTATCCGGTTGAAACCAGTTTAAACCGGTTCAACCCGGTTTTATCCGGTTTAAACCAGTTCAATCCTGTTTTATCCGGTTCAAACCGGTTCTATCCGGATCTATACAGTTGAAACCGGTTTAAACCAGTTCAATCAGGTTTTATCCGGTTTAAACCGGTTCTATCCGGTTGAAAGCGTTTTAAACCGGTTCAATCCGGTTTTATCCGCTTTCAACCGGTTTAAACCGGTTCAATCCGGTTTTATCCGGTTTAAACCGGTTCTATGCTGTTTATACCAGTTTAAGCCTGTTCAATCGGGTTTTATCCGGTTTAGACCTGTTTAAGCCGGTTCATTCCAGTTTTATCCAGTTTAAACCGGTTTAAACCCTTTCAATCCGTTTTTATCCGGTTTCAACCGGTTTACATCGGATCAATCCGGTTTTATTCGGTTTAAACCGTTTCTATCCACTTCTATCCGTTTTAAACCGGTTTAATCCATTTCATACTGGTTTTATCCGGTTTAAACCGGTTTGAACCGGTTCAATCCGGTTTTATCCGGTTTAAACTGGTTCAGTCCGGTTTTATCCGGTTTAAACCAGTTCATTCCGGTTTTATCCGGTTTAAACCGGTTCAATCCGGTTTTATCTGGTTTAAACCAGTTCACTCTGGTTTTACCCGGTTTAAACCGGTTTGAACCAGTTCAATCCGGTTTAACCCGGTTTAAACCTGTTTAAGCTGGTTCAATCAGGTTTTATCCAGTTTAAACCGGTTCTATCCGGTTCTATCCAGTTGAAACCGGTTTAAACCAGTTCAATGCGGTTTTATCCGGTTAAAACCGGTTCAATCCGTTTTTATCCAGTTTAAACCGGTTCTATCCGGTTTAAACCCTTTTAAGCCAGTTCAATCTGGTTTTATCCAGTTTTAACCGGTCCTATCAGGTTTAAACCAGTTTAGGCCGGTTCATTCCGGTTTTATCAGTTTTAAACCGGTTTAAACTGCTTCAATTCGTTTATATCCGGTTTCAACCGGTTTCATCCGGTTCAATCCGGATTTATCCGATTTAAACCAGTTCATTCCGGTTTTATCCGGTTTAAACCGGTTTGAACTGGTTCAATCCGGTTTTATCTGGTTTAAACCGGTTTTATCCTGTTTAGACCAGTTCATTCCGGTTCTATCCGGTTGAAACCGGTTTAAACCGGTTCAATCCGGATTTATCTGGTTTAAACCGGTTTTATCCGGTTTAAACCAGTTCATTCCGGTTTTATCCAGTTTAAACCGGTTATATCCGGTTTTATCCGGTTTATCCGGTTTAAACCAGTTTAATCCGGTTTTATCCGGTTTGAACCGGTTCAATCCGGTTTTACCCGGTTTAAACCTGTTTAAGCTGGTTCAATCCAGTTTTATCCGGTTTAAACCGGTTTAAGCTGGTTCAATCCGGTTTTATCCGGTTTAAACCGGTTCAATCTTGTTTTATCCGGTTTAAACCGGTTGAAACCAGTTCAATCCGGTTTTATCTGGTTTAGACTAGTTCAAACCGGTTCAATCCGGTTTTATACATTTGAAACCAGTTCTATCCATTTCTATCTGGTTTAAACCGGTTTAAACTGGTTCAATCCGGTTTTATCCGGTTTAAAGTGGTTCTATCCGTTTTAAACCGGTTTAAAACAGTTCATTCCGGTTTTATTCGGTTTAAACCGGTTCAATCTGTTTTTATCCGGTTTAAACAGTTTCAATCCGTTTTTATCCGGTTTAAACCTGTTCAATCCGGTTTTATCCGGTTTAAACCGGTTCTATCCGGTTTTATCCGGTTTAAACCGGTTTAGCCCGGTTCTATCCGGTTAAAACCGGTTTAAACCGGTTCAATCCCATTTTATCCGGTTTAAACCGGTTCAATCCGGTTTTATCGGGTTTAAACCGGTTTAAACTGGTTCAATCCGATTTTATCCGGTTTAAACTGGTTCAATCTGGTTTTATCTGGTTTAAACTGGTTGAAACCAGTTCTAACCGGTTTAGACTGGTTCAAACCGGTTCAATCCGGTTTTATCCGGTTTAAACCGGTTCTATCCGTTTCTATCTGGTTTAAACCTTTTTAAACTGGTTCAATCTGGTTTTATCCATTTTAAACCGGTTCAGTCTGGTTTTATCCGGTTTAAACTGGTTCAATTTGGTTTTATCCGGTTTAAACCGGTTTGAACCGGTTCAATCCGGTTTTAACCGTTTTAAATCTGTTTGAACCGGTTCAATCCGGTTTTATCTGGTTTAAACCGGTTTGAACTGGTTCAATCCGGTTTTATCCGGTTTAAATCGGTTTGAACCGGTTCAATCCGGTTTTATCCGGTTTAAACCTGTTCAATCCGGTTCTATCCGGTTTAAACCGGTTTAAACCGGTTAATCCGGTTTTATCCGGCTTAAACCGGTTCAATCTGGTATTATCCGGTTTAAACTGGTTCAATTTGGTTTTATCCCGTTTAAACCGGTTTTATCTGCTTTAAACCGGTATAAACCAGTTCACTCCGGTTTTATCCTGTTTAAACCGGTTTAAACCGGATCAATCCGGTTTTATCCGGCTTCAACCGATTTTACCCAGTTCTATACGGTTTAAAATGGTTTAAACCTGTTCAATCCGATTTCATCCGGTTTAAACCAATTCAACCCTGTTTTATCCGGTTTAAACCGGTTTAAGCTGGTTCAATCCGGGTTTATCCGGTTTAAACCGGTTCAATCTTGTTTTATCCGATTTGAACCGGTTGAAACCAGTTCAATTCGGTTTTGTCCGGTTTAGACCACTTCAATCCGGTTTTATCCGGTTTAAACCGGTTCTATGCTGTTTATACCAGTTTAAGCCTGTTCAATCGGGTTTTATCCAGTTTAGACCTGTTTAAGACGGTTCATTCCGGTTTTATCCAGCTTAAACCGGTTTAAACCCTTTTAATCCGTTTTTATCTAGTTTCAACCGGTTTACACCGGTTCAATCCGGTTTTATCCGGTTTATGCCGTTTCTATCCGGTTCTATCCGTTTTAAACCGGTTTAAACCAGTTCATTCCGGTTTTATCCGGTTTCAACCGGTTTGAACCGGTTCAATCCGGTTTTATCCGGTTTTAACCAGTTTGAACCGGTTCAATCCGGTTTTATCCGGTTCAAAACGGTTTAAGCCGGTTCAATCCGGTTTTATCCGGTTTAAACCGGTTCAATCTGGTTTGAACAGGTTTAAACCAGTTTGAACAGGTTCAATCCGGTTTTATCCGGTTTAAACCGGTTTAAGCCGGTTCAATCCGGTTTTATCCAGTTTAAACCGGTTCTATCCGGTTCTATCCGGTTGAAACCAGTTTAAACCGGTTCAATCCGGTTTTATCCGGTTTAAACCGGTGTTATCCGGTTTAGACCAGTTTAAACCAGTTCAATCCGGTTTTAATCGGATTAAACCGGTTCAATCTGGTTTTATCCGGTTTAAACCGCTTTAAAACGGTTTAATCCGGTTTTATCCGGTTTAAACCAGTTTGAACCGTTTCAATCCGGTTTTATCCGGTTTAAACCATTTAAACCGGTTCAATCCGGATTTATCCGGTTTAAAACCGGTTCTATCCGGTTCTATCCGGTTTAAACCGGTTCTATCCGGTTCTATCTGGTGTAAACCGGTTTAAACCGCTTCAATCCGGTTTTATCCGGTTTAAACCGGTTTAAACTGGTTCAATCCGGTTTTATCCGGTTTAAACTGGTTTCAACCGGTTCTATCTGGTTTAAACCGGTTTGAGCCGGTTCATGCCTGTTTTATCCGGTTTAAACCGGTACTGGTTTAAACCGGTTATATCCAGTTTAAACAGGTTTAAGCCGGTTCAATCCGGTTTTATCAATTTTAAACCGGTTCAATCCGTTTTATTTCCGGTTTAAATCGGTTTAAACCAGTTCATTCCGGTTTTATCCGGTTTAAGCCGGTTCAATCCGGTTTAAACCGTTTCAATCTGGTTTTATCCGGTTTGAACCGGTTTAAACCGCTTCAATCCGGTTTTATCCGGTTTAAACCGGTTCTATCCGGTTCTATCCGGTTGAAACCGGTTTAATACGGTTCAATCCGGTTTGATCCGGTTTAAACCGGTTCAATCTGGTTTTATCCGGTTTAAACCGGTTTTAACCGATTCAATCCGGTTTATCCAGTATAAACTGGTTTAATCCGTTTCAATCCGGTTTTATCTGCTTTAAACCGATTTAAACCGGTTCAGTCCGGTTTTATCCGGTTTCAACCGGTTTTACCCGGTTCTATACGGTTTAAACAGGTTTAAACCTGTTCAATCTGATTTCATCCGGTTTAAACCGATTCAACCCAGTTTTATCCGGTTTAAACCGGTTTAAGCTGGTTCAATCCGGTTTTATCCAGTTTAAACCGGTTTTATCCGTTTTAAACCGGTTTAATCCAGTTCAATCCGGTTTTATCCGGTTTAAACCGTTTCTATCCGGTTCTATCCGTTTTAAACCGGTTTAAACCAGTTCATTCCGGTTTTATCCGGTTTAAACCAGTTTGAACCAGTTCAATCCGGTTTTATCTCGTTTAGAACGTTTCTATCCGGTTCTATCCTTTTTAAATCGGATTAAACTGGTTCTATCCGGTTCTATCCTGTTTTAACTGGATTAAACCTGTTCAATCTGGTTTTATCGGGTTTAAACCGGTTCTATCCGTTTCCATCTGGTTTAAACGGGTTTCAACTGGTTCAATCCGGTTTTATCCGTTTTGAACCGGTTCAATCTGATTTTATCCGGTTTAAACTGTTTCAATTTGGTTTTATCCGGTTTAAACCGGTTTGAACCGGTTCAATCCGGTTTTATCCGGTTTAAACCAGTTTAAACTGGGTCAATCCGGTTTTATCCAGTTTAAACCTATTCAATCCGGTTTTCTCCAGTTTAAACCGGTTTAGTCTCTTTCAATCCGGTTTTATCCAGTTTAAACCGGTTCTATCCGGTTCTATCCGGATGAAACCGGTTTAAACCGGTTCAATCCGGTTTTATCCTGTTTAAACCTGTTCAATCCGGTTTTATCCACTTTAAACCGGTTTAAACCGGTTCAATCCGGTTTTATCCGGTTTAAACCGGATCTATCCGGTTCTATCCGGTTTAAACCGGTTCTATCCGGTTCTATCCGGTTGAAAACGGTTTAATACGGTTCAATCCGGTTTTATCAGGTTTCAACCGGTTTTACCCGGTTCTATATGGTTTAAACAGGTTTAAACCTGGTCAATCCGATTTCATCCGGTTTAAACCGATTCAACCCAGTTTTATCCGGTTTAAACCGGTTTAAGCTGGTTCAATCCGGTTTAATCCAGTTCAATCCGGTTTTACCCGGTTTAAAACGTTTCTATCCGGTTCTATCCGTTTTAAACCGGTTTAAACCAGTTCATTCCGGTTTTATCAGCTTTAAACCAGTTTGAACCGGTTCAATACGGTTTAATCCGGTTTAAACCGGTTTGAAACGGTTCAATCCGGTTTAAACCAGTTTAAGCCGGTTCAATCCTGTTTTATCCGGTTTAAACCGGTTCTATCCGTTTCTATACAGTTGAAACCGGTTTAAACTGATTCAATCCGGTTTTATCCGGTTTAAACCGGTTCAGTCTGGTTTTATCCGGTTTAAACCGGTTTAAAACGGTTCAATCCGGTTTTATCCGGTTTAAACCGGTTCTATGCTGTTTATACCAGTTTAAGCCTGTTCAATCGGGTTTTATCCGGTTTAGACCTGTTTAAGCCGGTTCATTCCGGTTTTATCCAGTTTAAACCGGTTATATCCGGTTCTATCCGGTTGAAACCAGTTTAAACTGGTTCAATCCGGTTTTATCCAGTTTAAACCTTTTTGAACCGGTTCAATCCGGTTTTATCCGGTTTAAACCGGTTTAAGCTGGTTCAATCCGGTTTTATCCAGTTTAAGCCGGTTCAATCTGGTTTTATCCGGTTTAAACCGGTTTAAACTGGTTCAATCCGGTTTTTTCCGGTTTAAACAGGTTCATTCCGGTTTTATCCGTTTAAAACCGGTTTGAAACGGTTCAATCCGGTTTTATCTGGTTTAAACCGGTTTGAACCGGTTCAATCCGGTTTTATGTGGTTTAAACCGGTTCAATCTGGTTTTATCCGGTTTAAACCGGTTTTATCCGGGTTAGACCGGTTTAAACCAGTTCAATCCGGTTTTAATCGGCTTAAACTGGTTCAATCTGGTTTTATCCAGTTTAAAGCGCTTTAAAACGGTTTAATCCGGTTTTATCCGGTTTAAACTAGTTTGAACCGGTTCAATCCGGTTTTATCTCGTTTAGACTGGTTCTATCCGGTTCTATCCTTTTTAAATCGGATTAAACTGGTTCTATCCTGTCCTATCCTGTTTTAACTGGATTAAACCAGTTCAATCCGGTTTTATCCGGTTTAAACCGGTTCTATCCGTTTCCATCTGGTTTAAAGGGGTTTCAACTGGTTCAATCCGGTTTTATCCGTTTTGAACCGGTTCAATCTGATTTTATCCGGTTTAAACTGTTTCAATTTGGTTTTATCCGGTTTAAACCGGTTTGAACCGGTTCAATCCGGTTTTATCTGGTTTAAACCAGTTTAAACTGGGTCAATCCGGTTTTATCCAGTTTAAACCTATTCAATCCGGTTTTCTCCAGTTTAAACCGGTTTAGACTGTTTCAATCCCGTTTTATCCAGTTTAAACCGGCTCTATCCGGTTCTATCTTGTTGAAACCGGTTTAAAACCGGTTCAATCCGGTTTTATCCGGTTTAAACCAGTTCAATCCGGTTTTATCCACTTTAAACCGGTTTAAAACCGGTTCAATCCGGTTTTATCCGGTTTAAACCGGTTCTATCCGATTCTATCCGGTTTAAACCGGTTCTATCCGGTTCTATCTGGTGTAAACCGGTTTAAACCGGTTCAATCCGGTTTTATCCGGTTTAAACCGGTTTGAGCCGGTTCATGCCTGTTTTATCCGGTTTAAACCGGATTCCGGTTTAAACCGGATCTATCCAGTTTAAACAGGTTTAAGCCGGTTCAATCCGGTTTTATCCAGTTTAAACCGGTTCAATCCGTTTTTTTCCGGTTTAAATCGGTTTAAACCAGTTCATTCCGGTTTTATCCGTTTTAAGCCGGTTCAATCCGGTTTAAAACCGTTTCAATCTGGTTTTATCCGGTTTGAACCGGTTTAAACCACTTCAATCCGGTTTTATCCGGTTTAAACCATTTCTATCCGGTTCTATCCGTTTTAAACCGGTTTAAACCAGTTCATTCCGGTTTTATCAGGTTTAAACTGGTTTGAACCTGTTCAATACGGTTTAATCCGGTTTAAACCGGTTTGAAACGGTTCAATCCGGTTTAAACCAGTTTAAGCCGGTTCAATCCTGTTTTATCCGGTTTAAACCGGTTCTATCCATTTCTATACAGTTGAAACCGGTTTAAACTGGTTCAATCCGGTTTTATCCAGTTTAAACCAGTTCAGTCTGGTATTATCCGGTTTAAACTGGTTCAATTTGGTTTTATCCCGTTTGAACCGGTTTTATCCGGTTTAAACCGGTATAAACCAGTTCAATCCGGTTTTATCCTGTTTAAACCGGTTTAAACCGGATCAATCCGATTTTATCCGGTTTAAACCGGTTCAATCCAGTTTTATCCGGTTTAAACCGTTTTAAGCTGGTTCAATCCGGTTTTATCCGGTTTAAACCGGTTCAATCTTGTTTTATCCGGTTTAAAACGGTTGAAACCAGTTCAATCTGGTTTTATCTGGTTTAGACCATTTCAACCCGGTTCACTCCAGTTTTATCCGGTTTAAACCAGGTGTATCAATTTCTATCTGATTTAAACCGGTTTAAACTGGTTCAATCCGGTTTTATCCGTTTTAAACCGGTTCAATCTGGTTTTATGGGGTTTAAACTGGTTCAATTTGGTTTTATCCGGTTTAAAGCGGTTTTATCCGTTTTAAACCGCTTTAATCCAGTTCAATCCGGTTATATCCGGTTTAAACCGGTTTGAACCAGTTCAGTCCTGTTTTATCCGGTTTAAACCGGTTCTATACAGTTGAAACCGGTTTAAATCGTTTCAATCAGGTTTTATCCGGTTTAAACCGGTTCAATCCGGTTTTATCCGGTTTGAACCGGTTCAATCCGGTTTTATCCGGTTTAAACCGGTTCATTCCGGTTTTATCCGGTTAAAACCGGTTTGAAATGGTTCAATCCGGTTTTATCCGGTTTAAACTGGTTCAGTCCAGTTTTATCCGGTTTAAACCAGTTCATTCCGGTTTTATCCGGTTTAAACCGGTTCAATCCGGTTTTATCTGGTTTAAACCAGTTCACTCTGGTTTTATCAGGTTTAAACCGGTTTGAACCGGTTCAATCCGGTTTTACCCGGTTTAAACCTGTTTAAGCTGGTTCAATCCGGTTTTATCCAGTTTAAACTGGTTCTATCCGGTTCTATCCAGTTGAAACCGGTTTAAACCAGTTCAAAGCGGTTTTATCCGGTTAAAACCGGTTCAATCCGTTTTTATCCAGTTTTAACCGGTTCTATCCGGTTTAAACCCTTTTAAGCCAGTTCAATCTGGTTTTATCCAGTTTAAACCGGTCCTATCAGGTTTAAACCGGTTTAGGCCAGTTCATTCCGGTTTTATCAATTTTAAACCGGTTTAAACTGCTTCAATCCGTTTATATCCGGTTTAAACCGGTTCAATCCGGTTTTATCTGGTTTAAACCGGTTCAATCTGGTTTTATCCAGTTTAAACAGGTTCTATCCAGTTCTATCCAGTTTAAACCGGTTCTATACGGTTCTATTTGGTTTAAACTGGTTCAATCCGGTTTTATCTGGTTTAAACCGGTTCAATCTGGTTTTATCTGGTTTAAACTGGTTCAATTTGGTTTTATCTGGTTTAAACCGTTTTTATCTGGTTTAAACCTGTTTAAACCTGTTCAATCCGTTTTTATCCAGTTTAAACCGCTTGAAACCGGGTCAATCCGGTTTTATCCGATTTAAACCGGTTTAACCCGGTTCTATCCAGTTTTATCCGGTTTAAACCAGTTTAAACCGTTTCAATCCGTTTTTATCCGATTTAAGCCAGTTTAAAACGGTTCAATCCGGTTTTATCTTGTTTAAACGGGTTTAAACTGTTTCAATCCGGTTTTATCCAGTTTAAACCGGTTCTATCCTGTTTTAAACCGGTTTAAACCGGTTCAATATGGTTTTATCCGGTTTAAACCGGTTCTATCCGGTTTTATCCGGTTTTAGACAGGTTCAATCTGGTTTTATCCGGTTTAAACCACTTTAAACTGGTTCAATCTGATTTTATCCGGTTTAAACCTGTTCTATCCGGTTTAAAACGGTTTGAACTGGTTCAATCCGGTTTTATTAGGTTTAAACCAGTTTAAACCAGTTCAATCCGTTTTTAACCGGTTTAAACCTGTTCAAACAGTTTTTATCCGGTTTCAACCCATTCAATCCGGTATTATCCAGTTTAAACCGGTTCTATCCGTTTCTATCCGGTTAAAACCGGTTCTATCCGATTCTATCCAGTTTAAACCGGTTCAATCCGTTTTTATCCGGTTTAAACCTGTTCAATCTGGTTTTATCCGGTTTAAAACCGGTTCTATCCGGTTTTATCCGGATTAAACCGGTTTAGCCCTGTTCTATCCGGTTTAAACCGGTTTAAACCGGTTCAATCCCATTTTATCCGGTTTAAACCGGTTCAATCCGGTTTTATCCGGTTTAAACCGGTTTAAGCCGGTTCAATCCGGTTTTATCTGGTTTAAACCAGTTCACTCTGGTTTTATCCAGTTTAAAACGGTTTGAACCCGTTCAATCCGGTTTTATCCGGTTTAAACCTGTTTAAGCTGGTTCAACCCGGTTTTATCCAGTTTAAACCGGTTCTATCCGGTTCTATCCAGCTGAAACCGATTTAAACCAGTTCAATGCGGTTTTATCCGGTTAAATCCGGTTCAATCCGGCTTTATCCGGTTTAAACCTATTTAAACCGGTTCAATCTGTTTTATCCAGTTTAAACCGGTTCTATCCGGTTCTATCCGGTTGAAACCAGT
Source organism: Cynocephalus volans (assembly GCF_027409185.1). Classification (NCBI taxonomy): domain Eukaryota; kingdom Metazoa; phylum Chordata; class Mammalia; order Dermoptera; family Cynocephalidae; genus Cynocephalus; species Cynocephalus volans. The sequence continues at coordinate 132,702,325 of NC_084470.1, read as the reverse complement.
TTAAACTGGTTCAATCCGGTTTTATCCGGTTTAAACCGGGTTAAGCTGGTTCAATCCAGTTTTATCCGGTTTTAACCGGTTCAATCTTGTTTTATCCGGTTTAAACCGTTTGAAACCAGTTCAATCCGGTTTTATCTGGTTTAGACCAGTTCAAACCGGTTCAATCCGGTTTTATCCAGTTTAAACCAGTTCTATCCATTTCTATATGGTTTAAACCGGTTTAACCTGGTTCAATCCGCTTTTATCCGGTTTAAACCGGTTCTATCCGTTTTAAACCAGTTTAAAACAGTTCATTCCGGTTTTATCCGTTTTAAACCGGTTTGAACCGGTTCAATCCGGTTTTATCCGTTTTAAACCGGTTTGAACCGGTTCAATCCGGATTTATCCGGTTTAAACCGGTTTAAGCCGGTTCAATCCGGTTTTATCTGGTTTAAACCAGTTTAAGCCGGTTCAATCCGGTTTTATCAAGTTTAAAACGGTTCTATTCATTTCCATCTGGGTTAAAAGGTTTGAAACTGGTTCAATCCGTTTTTATACGTTTTAAACCAGTTCAATCTGATTTTATCCGGTTTAAACTGGTTCAATCCGGTTTTATCCGGTTTAAACCGGTTTAAACCGGGTAAATCCGGTTTTATCCGGTTTAAACCTCTTCAATCCGGTTTTTTCCAGTTTAAACCGGTTTATACCAGTTCAATCCGGTTTTATCCTCTTTAAACCGGTTTAAACCGGTTCAATCCGGTTTTATCCGGTTGAAACCGGTTCTATCCGGTTCTATCCGGTTTAAACCGGTTCTATCCGGTTCTATCTGGTTTAAGCCGGTTTAAACCGGTTCAATCCGATTTTATTCGGTTTTAACCGGATCAATCCGGTTTTATCCAGTTTAAACCGGTTTAAACTGGTTCAGTCCGGTTTTATCCGGTTTAAACCGGATCAATCCCGTTTTATCCGGTTTAAACCGGTTTAAGCCGGTTCAATCTGGTTTTATCTGGTTTAAACCGGTTTAAGCCGGTTCAATCCGGTTTTATCCAGTTTAAACCGGTTCTATCCGGTTCTATCCGGTTGAAACCAGTTTAAAACGATTCAATCCAGTTTTATCCGGTTTAAACCAGTTCAATCCTGTTTTATCCGGTTCAAACCGGTTCTATCCGGATCTATACAGTTGAAACCGGTTTAAACCAGTTCAATCAGGTTTTATCCGGTTTAAACCGGTTCTATCCGGTTGAAAGCGTTTTAAACCGGTTCAATCCGGTTTTATCCGGTTTAAACCGGTTCAGTCTGGTTTTATCCGGTTTCAACCGGTTTAAACCGGTTCAATCCGGTTTTATCCGGTTTAAACCGGTTCTATGCTGTTTATACCAGTTTAAGCCTGTTCAATCGGGTTTTATCCGGTTTAGACCTGTTTAAGCCGGTTCATTCCAGTTTTATCCAGTTTAAACCGGTTTAAACCCTTTCAATCCGTTTTTATCCAGTTTCAACCGGTTTACACCGGATCAATCCGGTTTTATCCGGTTTAAACCGTTTCTATCCACTTCTATCCGTTTTAAACCCGTTTAATCCATTTCATACTGGTTTTATCCGGTTTAAACCGGTTTGAACCGGTTCAATCCGGTTTTATCCGGTTTAAACCGGTTTAAGCTGGTTCAATCCGGTTTCATCCGGTTTAAACCGGTTCAATCCGGTTTTATCCAGTTTAAACCGGATCTATCCGGTTCTATCCGGTTGAAACCAGTTTAATCCGGTTCAATCCGGTTTTATCCAGTTTAAACCAGTTCAATCCGGTTTTATCCGGTTTAAACCGGTTCAATCCGCTTTTATCCGGTTTAAACCGATTCATTCCGGTTTTATCCGGTTTAAACCGGTTTGAAATGGTTCAATCCGGTTTTATCCGGTTTAAACCAGTTTGAACCGGTTCAATCCGGTTTTATCCGGTTTAAACCGGTTTAAACCGGTTCAATCCTATTTTATCTCGTTTAGACCCGTTCTATCCGGTTCTATCCTTTTTAAATCGGATTAAACTGGTTCTATCCTGTTCTATCCTGTTTTAACTGGATTAAACCAGTTCAATCCGGTTTTATCGGGTTTAAACCGGTTCTATCCGTTTCCATCTGGTTTAAACGGGTTTCAACTGGTTCAATCCGGTTTTATCCGTTTTAATCTGGTTCAATCTGATTTTATCCGGTTTAAACTGTTTCAATTTGGTTTTATCCGGTTTAAACCAGTTTGAACCGGTTCAATCTGGTTTTATCCGGTTTAAACCGGTTTAAACTGGGTCAATCCGGTTTTGTCCAGTTTAAACCTGTTCAATCCGTTTTTCTCTAGTTTAAACCGGTTTAGACAGGTTCAATCCGGTTTTACCCAGTTTAAACCGGTTCTATCCGGTTCTATCCGGTTGAAACCGGTTTAAACCGGTTCAATCCGGTTTTATCCGGTTTAAACCAGTTCAATCCGGTTTTATCCGCTTCAAACCGGTTTAAACCGGTTCAATCCGGTTTTATCCGGTTTAAACCGGTTCTATCCAGTTCTTTCCGGTTTAAACCGGTTCTATCCTGTTCTATCTGGTTTAAACCGGTTCAATCCGGTTTTATCCGGTTTAAACCGGTTTTAACTGGTTCAATCCGGTTTTATCCGGTTTAAACGGTTTCTATCCGGTTTAAACCGGTTCTATCTGGTTTAAACCGGTTTAAACCGCTTCAAACCGGTTTTATCCGGTTTAAACCGGTTTAAACCAGTTCAATCCGGTTTTATCCGGTTTAAACTGTTTTCAGCCGGTTCTATCCGGTTTAAACCGGTTTGAGCCGGTTCATGCCGGTTTTATCCGGTTTAAACCGGTTCTATCCGGTTTTATCCGGATTAAACCGGTTTAGCCCTGTTCTATCCGGTTTAAACCGGTTTAAACTGGTTCAATCCCATTTTATCCGGTTTAAACCGGTTCAATCCGGTTTTATCCGGTTTAAACCGGTTTAAGCCGGTTCAATCCGGTTTTATCTGGTTTAAACCAGTTCACTCTGGTTTTATCCAGTTTAAAACGGTTTGAACCGGTTCAATCCGGTTTTATCCGTTTTAAACCTGTTTAAGCTGGTTCAACCCGGTTTTATCCAGTTTAAACCGGTTCTATCCGGTTCTATCCAGCTGAAACCGATTTAAACCAGTTCAATGCGGTTTTATCCGGTTAAAACCGGTTCAATCCGGCTTTATCCGGTTTAAACCTATTTAAACCGGTTCAATCTGTTTTATCCAGTTTAAACCGGTTCTATCCGGTTCTATCCGGTTGAAACCAGTTTAAACTGGTTCAATCCGGTTTTATCCGGTTTAAACCGGGTTAAGCTGGTTCAATCCAGTTTTATCCGGTTTAAACCGGTTCAATCTTGTTTTATCCGGTTTAAACCGTTTGAAACCAGTTCAATCCGGTTTTATCTGGTTTAGACCAGTTCAAACCGGTTCAATCCGGTTTTATCCAGTTTAAACCAGTTCTATCCATTTCTATATGGTTTAAACCGGTTTTACCTGGTTCAATCCGGTTTTATCCGGTTTAAACCGGTTCTATCCGTTTTAAACCAGTTTAAAACAGTTCATTCCGGTTTTATCCGGTTTAAACCGGTTTGAACCGGTTCAATCCGGTTTTATCCGGTTTAAACCGGTTTGAACCAGTTCAATCCGGATTTATCCGGTTTAAACCGGTTTAAGCAGGTTCAATCCGGTTTTATCTGGTTTAAACCGGTTTAAGCCGGTTCAATCCGGTTTTATCAAGTTTAAAACGGTTCTATTCGTTTCCATCTGGGTTAAAAGTGTTGAAACTGGTTCAATCCGGTTTTATACGTTTTAAACCAGTTCAATCTGATTTTATCCGGTTTAAACTGGTTCAATTTGGTTTTATCCGGTTTAAACCGGTTTGAACCGGTTCAATCTGGTTTTATCCGGTTTAAACCGGTTTAAAGCGGGTAAATCCAGTTTTATCCGGTTTAAAATTCTTCAATCCGGTTTTCTCCAGTTTAAACCGGTTTATACCAGTTCAATCCCGTTTTATCCGCTTTAAACCGGTTTAAACCCGTTCAATCCGGTTTTATCCGGTTTAAACCGGTTCTATCCGGTTTTATCCGGTTTAAACCGGTTCTATCCGGTTCTATCCGGTTTAAACCGGTTCTATCCGGTTCTATCTGGTTTAAGCCGGTTTAAACCGGTTCAATCCGGTTTTATTCGGTTTAAACCGGATCAATCCGGTTTTATCCAGTTTAAACCGGTTTAAACTGGTTCAGTCCGGTTTTATCCGGTTTAAACCGGTTCTATCCAGTTTAAACCGGTTTAAACCGCTTCAATCCGGTTTTATCCGGTTTAAACCGGATCAATCCCGTTTTATCCGGTTTAAACCGGTTTAAACCGGTTCAATCTGGTTTTATCTGGTTTAAACCGGTTTAAGCCGGTTCAATCCGGTTTTATCCAGTTTCAACCAGTTCTATCCGGTTCTATCCGGTTGAAACCAGTTTAAAACGGTTCAATCCGGTTTTATCCGGTTTAAACCAGTTCAATCCTGTTTTATCCGGTTCAAACCGGTTCTATCCGGATCTATACAGTTGAAACCGGTTTAAACCAGTTCAATCAGGTTTTATCCGGTTTAAACCGGTTCTATCCGGTTGAAAGCGTTTTAAACCGGTTCAATCCGGTTTTATCCGGTTTAAACCGGTTCAGTCTGGTTTTATCCGGTTTCAACCGGTTTAAACCGGTTCAATCCGGTTTTATCCGGTTTAAACCGGTTCTATGCTGTTTATACCAGTTTAAGCCTCTTCAATCGGGTTTTATCCGGTTTAGACCTGTTTAAGCCGGTTCAATTCAGTTTTATCCAGTTTAAACCGGTTTAAACCCTTTCAATCCGTTTTTATCCAGTTTCAACCGGTTTACACCGGATCAATCCGGTTTTATCCGGTTTAAACCGGTTCTATCCAGTTCTTTCCGGTTTAAACCGGTTCTATCCTGTTCTATCTGGTTTAAACCGGTTCAATCCGGTATTATCCGGTTTAAACCGGTTTAAACTGGTTCAATCCGGTTTTATCCGGTTTAAACGGTTTCTATCCGGTTTAAACCGGTTCTATCTGGTTTAAACCGTTTAAACCGCTTCAATCCGGTTTTATCCGGTTTAAACCGGTTTAAACCAGTTCAATCCGGTTTTATCCGGTTTAAACTGTTTTCAGCCGTTTCTATCCGGTTTAAACCAGTTTGAGCCGGTTCATGCCGGTTTTATCCGGTTTAAACCAGATACCGGTTTAAACCGGCTCTATCCAGTTTAAACAGGTTTAAGCCGGTTCAATCCGGTTTTATCCAGTTTAAACCAGTTCAATCCGTTTTTTCCGGTTCAATCCGGTTTAAACCGTTTCAATCTGGTTTTATCTGGTTTGATCCGGTTTAAACCGCTTCAATCCGGTTTTATCCTGTTTAAACCCGTTCTATCTGGTTCTTTCCGGTTGAAACCGGTTTAATCCGGTTCAATCCGGTTTGCTCCGGTTTAAACCGGTTCAATCTGGTTTAATCCGGTTTAAACCGGTTTTAACCGATTCAATCCGGTTTATCCAGTATAAACTGGTTTAATCCGTTTCAATCCGGTTTTATCCGGTTTACACCGATTTAAACCGGTTCAGTCCGGTTTTATCCAGATAAACCTGTTATATCCGGTTTAAACCGGTATAAACCAGTTCAATCCGGTTTTATCCTGTTTAAACCGGTTTAAACCCTTTCAATCCGTTTTTATCCGTTTTCAACCGGTTTACACCGGTTCAATCCGGTTTTATCCGGTTTAAACCTCTTCAATCCGGTTTTTTCCAGTTTAAACCGGTTTATACCAGTTCAATCCGGTTTTATCCTCTTTAAACCGGTTTAAACCGGTTCAATCCGGTTTTATCCGGTTGAAACCGGTTCTATCCGGTTCTATCCGGTTTAAACCGGTTCTATCCGGTTCTATCTGGTTTAAGCCGGTTTAAACCGGTTCAATCCGATTTTATTCGGTTTAAACCGGATCAATCCGGTTTTATCCAGTTTAAACCGGTTTAAACTGGTTCAGTCCGGTTTTATCCGGTTTAAACCGGATCAATCCCGTTTTATCCGGTTTAAACCGGTTTAAGCCGGTTCAATCTGGTTTTATCTGGTTTAAACCGGTTTAAGCCGGTTCAATCCGGTTTTATCCAGTTTAAACCGGTTCTATCCGGTTCTATCCGGTTGAAACCAGTTTAAAACGATTCAATCCGGTTTTATCCGGTTTAAACCAGTTCAATCCTGTTTTATCCGGTTCAAACCGGTTCTGTCCGGATCTATACAGTTGAAACCGGTTTAAACCAGTTCAATCAGGTTTTATCCGGTTTAAACCGGTTCTATCCGGTTGAAAGCGTTTTAAACCGGTTCAATCCGGTTTTATCCGGTTTAAACCGGTTCAGTCTGGTTTTATCCGGTTTCAACTGGTTTAAACCGGTTCAATCCCGTTTTATCCGGTTTAAACCGGTTCTATGCTGTTTATACCAGTTTAAGCCTGTTCAATCGGGTTTTATCCGGTTTAGACCTGTTTAAGCCGGTTCATTCCAGTTTTATCCAGTTTAAACCGGTTTAAAACCCTTTCAATCCGTTTTTATCCAGTTTCAACCGGTTTACACCGGATCAATCCGGTTTTATCCGGTTTAAACCGTTTCTATCCACTTCTATCCGTTTTAAACCCGTTTAATCCATTTCATACTGGTTTTATCCGGTTTAAACCGGTTTGAACCGGTTCAATCCGGTTTTATCCGGTTTAAACCGGTTTAAGCTGGTTCAATCCGGTTTCATCCAGTTTAAACCGGTTCAATCCGGTTTTATCCAGTTTAAACCGGTTCTATCCGGTTCTATCCGGTTGAAACCAGTTTAATCCGGTTCAATCCGGTTTTATCCAGTTTAAACCAGTTCAATCCGGTTTTATCCGGTTTAAACCGGTTCAATCCGCTTTTATCCGGTTTAAACCGATTCATTCCGGTTTTATCCGGTTTAAACCGGTTTGAAATGGTTCAATCCGGTTTTATCCGGTTTAAACCAGTTTGAACCGGTTCAATCCGGTTTTATCCGGTTTAAACCGGTTTAAACCGGTTCAATCCTATTTTATCTCGTTTAGACCCGTTCTATCCGGTTCTATCCTTTTTAAATCGGATTAAACTGGTTCTATCCTGTTCTATCCTGTTTTAACTGGATTAAACAAGTTCAATCCGGTTTTATCGGGTTTAAACCGGTTCTATCCGTTTCCATCTGGTTTAAACGGGTTTCAACTGGTTCAATCCGGTTTTATCCGTTTTAATCTGGTTCAATCTGATTTTATCCGGTTTAAACTGTTTCAATTTGGTTTTATCCGGTTTAAACCAGTTTGAACCGGTTCAATCTGGTTTTATCCGGTTTAAACCGGTTTAAACTGGGTCAATCCGGTTTTGTCCAGTTTAAACCTGTTCAATCCGTTTTTCTCTAGTTTAAACCGGTTTAGACAGGTTCAATCCGGTTTTACCCAGTTTAAACCGGTTCTATCCGGTTCTATCCGGTTGAAACCGGTTTAAACCGGTTCAATCCGGTTTTATCCGGTTTAAACCAGTTCAATCCGGTTTTATCCGCTTCAAACCGGTTTAAACCGGTTCAATCCGGTTTTATCCGGTTTAAACCGGTTCTATCCAGTTCTTTCCGGTTTAAACCGGTTCTATCCTGTTCTATCTGGTTTAAACCGGTTCAATCCGGTTTTATTCGGTTTAAACCGGTTTTAACTGGTTCAATCCGGTTTTATCCGGTTTAAACGGTTTCTATCCGGTTTAAACCGGTTCTATCTGGTTTAAACCGGTTTAAACCGCTTCAATCCGGTTTTATCCGGTTTAAACCGGTTTAAACCAGTTCAATCCGGTTTTATCCGGTTTAAACCGGTTTAAACCGGTTCAATCTGGTTTTATCTGGTTTAAACCGGTTTAAGCCGGTTCAATCCGGTTTTATCCAGTTTCAACCGGTTCTATCCGGTTCTATCCGGTTGAAACCAGTTTAAAACGGTTCAATCCGGTTTTATCCGGTTTAAACCAGTTCAATCCTGTTTTATCCGGTTCAAACCGGTTCTATCCGGATCTATACAGTTGAAACCGGTTTAAACCAGTTCAATCAGGTTTTATCCGGTTTAAACCGGTTCTATCCGGTTGAAAGCGTTTTAAACCGGTTCAATCCGGTTTTATCCGGTTTAAACCGGTTCAGTCTGGTTTTATCCGGTTTCAACCGGTTTAAACCGGTTCAATCCGGTTTTATCCGGTTTAAACCGGTTCTATGCTGTTTATACCAGTTTAAGCCTCTTCAATCGGGTTTTATCCGGTTTAGACCTGTTTAAGCCGGTTCAATTCAGTTTTATCCAGTTTAAACCGGTTTAAACCCTTTCAATCCGTTTTTATCCAGTTTCAACCGGTTTACACCGGATCAATCCGGTTTTATCCGGTTTAAAGCGGTTCTATCCAGTTCTTTCCGGTTTTAACCGGTTCTATCCTGTTCTATCTGGTTTAAACCGGTTCAATCCGGTATTATCCGGTTTAAACCAGTTTAAACTGGTTCAATCCGGTTTTATCCGGTTTAAACGGTTTCTATCCGGTTTAAACCGGTTCTATCTGGTTTAAACCGGTTTAAACCGCTTCAATCCGGTTTTATCCGGTTTAAACTGTTTTCAGCCGTTTCTATCCGTTTTAAACCAGTTTGAGCCGGTTCATGCCGGTTTTATCCGGTTTAAACCAGATACCGGTTTAAACCGGCTCTATCCAGTTTAAACAGGTTAAAGCCGGTTCAATCCGGTTTTATCCAGTTTAAACCAGTTCAATCCGTTTTTTCCGGTTCAATCCGGTTTAAACCGTTTCAATCTGGTTTTATCTGGTTTGATCCGGTTTAAACCGCTTCAATCCGGTTTTATCCTGTTTAAGCCAGTTCTATCTGGTTCTTTCCGGTTGAAACCGGTTTAATCCGGTTCAATCCGGTTTGCTCCGGTTTAAACCGGTTCAATCTGGTTTAATCCGGTTTAAACCGGTTTTAACCGATTCAATCCGGTTTATCCAGTATAAACTGGTTTAATCCGTTTCAATCCGGTTTTATCCGGTTTACACCGATTTAAACCGGTTCAGTCCGGTTTTATCCAGATAAACCTGTTATATCCGGTTTAAACCGGTATAAACCAGTTCAATCCGGTTTTATCCTGTTTAAACCGGTTTAAACCCTTTCAATCCGTTTTTATCCGTTTTCAACTGGTTTACAACGGTTCAATCCGGTTTTATCCGGTTTAAACCGTTTCTATCCACTTCTATCCGTTTTAAACCCGTTTAATCCATTTCATACAGGTTTTATCCGGTTTAAACCGGTTTGAACCGGTTCAATCCGGTTTTATTCGGTTTAAACCGGTTCAGTCTGGTTTTATCCGGTTTAAACCGGTTTAAAACGGTTCAATCCGGTTTTATCCGGTTTAAACCGGTTCTATGCTGTTTATACCAGTTTAAGCCTGTTCAATCGGGTTTTATCCGGTTTAGACCGATTCAACCCAGTTTTATCCGGTTTAAACCGGTTTAAGCTGGTTCAATCCGGTTTAATCCAGTTCAATCCGGTTTTACCCGGTTTAAAACGTTTCTATCCGGTTCTATCCGTTTTAAACCGGTTTAAACCAGTTCATTCCGGTTTTATCAGGTTTAAACCAGTTTGAACCGGTTCAATACGGTTTAATCCGGTTTAAACCGGTTTGAAACGGTTCAATCCGGTTTAAACCAGTTTAAGCCGGTTCAATCCTGTTTTATCCGGTTTAAACCGGTTCTATCCGTTTCTATACAGTTGAAACCGGTTTAAACTGATTCAATCCGGTTTTATCCGGTTTAAACCGGTTCAGTCTGGTTTTATCCGGTTTAAACCGGTTTAAAACGGTTCAATCCGGTTTTATCCGGTTTAAACCGGTTCTATGCTGTTTATACCAGTTTAAGCCTGTTCAATCGGGTTTTATCCGGTTTAGACCTGTTTAAGCCGGTTCATTCCGGTTTTATCCAGTTTAAACCGGTTATATCCGGTTCTATCCGGTTGAAACCAGTTTAAACTGGTTCAATCCGTTTTTATCCAGTTTAAACCTTTTTGAACCGGTTCAATCCAGTTTTATCCGGTTTAAACCGGTTTAAGCTGGTTCAATCCGGTTTTATCCAGTTTAAGCCGGTTCAATCTGGTTTTATCCGGTTTAAACCGGTTTAAGCTGGTTCAATCCGGTTTTATCCAGTTTAAGCCGGTTCAATCTGGTTTTATCCGGTTTAAACCGGTTTAAACTGGTTCAATCCGGTTTTTTCCGGTTTAAACAGGTTCATTCCGGTTTTATCCGTTTAAAACCGGTTTGAAACGGTTCAATCCGGTTTTATCTGGTTTAAACCGGTTTGAACCGGTTCAATCCGGTTTTATGTGGTTTAAACCGGTTCAATCTGGTTTTATCCGGTTTAAACCGGTTTTATCCGGGTTAGACCGGTTTAAACCAGTTCAATCCGGTTTTAATCGGCTTAAACTGGTTCAATCTGGTTTTATCCAGTTTAAAGCGCTTTAAAACGGTTTAATCCGGTTTTATCCGGTTTAAACTAGTTTGAACCGGTTCAATCCGGTTTTATCTCGTTTAGACTGGTTCTATCCGGTTCTATCCTTTTTAAATCGGATTAAACTGGTTCTATCCTGTCCTATCCTGTTTTAACTGGATTAAACCAGTTCAATCCGGTTTTATCCGGTTTAAACCGGTTCTATCCGTTTCCATCTGGTTTAAAGGGGTTTCAACTGGTTCAATCCGGTTTTATCCGTTTTGAACCGGTTCAATCTGATTTTATCCGGTTTAAACTGTTTCAATTTGGTTTTATCCGGTTTAAACCGGTTTGAACCGGTTCAATCCGGTTTTATCTGGTTTAAACCAGTTTAAACTGGGTCAATCCGGTTTTATCCAGTTTAAACCTATTCAATCCGGTTTTCTCCAGTTTAAACCGGTTTAGACTGTTTCAATCCGGTTTTATCCAGTTTAAACCGGCTCTATCCGGTTCTATCTTGTTGAAACCGGTTTAAACCGGTTCAATCCGGTTTTATCCGGTTTAAACCAGTTCAATCCGGTTTTATCCACTTTAAACCGGTTTAAACCGGTTCAATCCGGTTTTATCCGGTTTAAACCGGTTCTATCCGATTATATCCGGTTTAAACCGGTTCTATCCGGTTCTATCTGGTGTAAACCGGTTTAAACCGGATCTATCCAGTTTAAACAGGTTTAAGCCGGTTCAATCCGGTTTTATCCAGTTTAAACCGGTTCAATCCGTTTTTTCCGGTTTAAATCGGTTTAAACCAGTTCATTCCGGTTTTATCCGTTTTAAGCCGGTTCAATCCGGTTTAAACCGTTTCAATCTGGTTTTATCCGGTTTGAACCGGTTTAAACCACTTCAATCCGGTTTTATCCGGTTTAAAGCATTTCTATCCGGTTCTATCCGTTTTAAACCGGTTTAAACCAGTTCATTCCGGTTTTATCAGGTTTAAACTGGTTTGAACCTGTTCAATACGGTTTAATCCGGTTTAAACCGGTTTGAAACGGTTCAATCCGGTTTAAACCAGTTTAAGCCGGTTCAATCCTGTTTTATCCGGTTTAAACCGGTTCTATCCATTTCTATACAGTTGAAACCGGTTTAAACTGGTTCAATCCGGTTTTATCCAGTTTAAACCGGTTCAGTCTGGTATTATCCGGTTTAAACTGGTTCAATTTGGTTTTATCCCGTTTGAACCGGTTTTATCCGGTTTAAACCGGTATAAACCAGTTCAATCCGGTTTTATCCTGTTTAAACCGGTTTAAACCGGATCAATCCGATTTTATCCGGTTTAAACCGGTTCAATCCAGTTTTATCCGGTTTAAACCGTTTTAAGCTGGTTCAATCCGGTTTTATCCGGTTTAAACCGGTTCAATCTTGTTTTATCCGGTTTAAAACGGTTGAAACCAGTTCAATCTGGTTTTATCTGGTTTAGACCATTTCAACCCGGTTCACTCCAGTTTTATCCGGTTTAAACCAGGTGTATCAATTTCTATCTGATTTAAACCGGTTTAAACTGGTTCAATCCGGTTTTATCCGTTTTAAACCGGTTCAATCTGGTTTTATGGGGTTTAAACTGGTTCAATTTGGTTTTATCCGGTTTAAAGCGGTTTTATCCGTTTTAAACCGCTTTAATCCAGTTCAATCCGGTTATATCCGGTTTAAACCGGTTTGAACCAGTTCAGTCCTGTTTTATCCGGTTTAAACCGGTTCTATACAGTTGAAACCGGTTTAAATCGTTTCAATCAGATTTTATCCGGTTTAAACCGGTTCAATCCGGTTTTATCCGGTTTGAACCGGTTCAATCCGGTTTTATCCGGTTTAAACCGGTTCATTCCGGTTTTATCCGGTTAAAACCGGTTTGAAATGGTTCAATCCGGTTTTATCCGGTTTAAACTGGTTCAGTCCAGTTTTATCCGGTTTAAACCAGTTCATTCCGGTTTTATCCGGTTTAAACCGGTTCAATCCGGTTTTATCTGGTTTAAACCAGTTCACTCTGGTTTTATCAGGTTTAAACCGGTTTGAACCGGTTCAATCCGGTTTTACCCGGTTTAAACCTGTTTAAGCTGGTTCAATCCGGTTTTATCCAGTTTAAACTGGTTCTATCCGGTTCTATCCAGTTGAAACCGGTTTAAACCAGTTCAAAGCGGTTTTATCCGGTTAAAACCGGTTCAATCCGTTTTTATCCAGTTTTAACCGGTTCTATCCGGTTTAAACCCTTTTAAGCCAGTTCAATCTGGTTTTATCCAGTTTAAACCGGTCCTATCAGGTTTAAACCGGTTTAGGCCGGTTCATTCCGGTTTTATCAATTTTAAACCGGTTTAAACTGCTTCAATCCGTTTATATCCGGTTTAAACCGGTTCAATCCGGTTTTATCTGGTTTAAACCGGTTCAATCTGGTTTTATCCAGTTTAAACAGGTTCTATCCAGTTCTATCCAGTTTAAACCGGTTCTATACGGTTCTATTTGGTTTAAACTGGTTCAATCCGGTTTTATCTGGTTTAAACCGGTTCAATCTGGTTTTATCTGGTTTAAACTGGTTCAATTTGGTTTTATCTGGTTTAAACCGTTTTTATCTGGTTTAAACCTGTTTAAACCTGTTCAATCCGTTTTTATCCAGTTTAAACCGCTTGAAACCGGGTCAATCCGGTTTTATCCGATTTAAACCGGTTTAACCCGGTTCTATCCAGTTTTATCCGGTTTAAACCAGTTTAAACCGTTTCAATCCGTTTTTATCCGATTTAAGCCAGTTTAAAACGGTTCAATCCGGTTTTATCTTGTTTAAACGGGTTTAAACTGTTTCAATCCGGTTTTATCCAGTTTAAACCGGTTCTATCCTGTTTAAACCGGTTTAAACCGGTTCAATATGGTTTTATCCGGTTTAAACCGGTTCTATCCGGTTTTATCCGGTTTTAGACAGGTTCAATCTGGTTTTATCCGGTTTAAACCACTTTAAACTGGTTCAATCTGATTTTATCCGGTTTAAACCTGTTCTATCCGGTTTAAAACGGTTTGAACTGGTTCAATCCGGTTTTATTAGGTTTAAACCAGTTTAAACCGGTTCAATCCGTTTTTAACCGGTTTAAACCTGTTCAAACAGTTTTTATCCGGTTTCAACCCATTCAATCCGGTTTTATCCAGTTTAAACCGGTTCTATCCGTTTCTATCCGGTTAAAACCGGTTCTATCCGATTCTATCCAGTTTAAACCGGTTCAATCCGTTTTTATCCGGTTTAAACCTGTTCAATCTGGTTTTATCCGGTTTAAACCGGTTCTATCCGGTTTTATCCGGATTAAACCGGTTTAGCCCTGTTCTATCCGGTTTAAACCGGTTTAAACCGGTTCAATCCCATTTTATCCGGTTTAAACCGGTTCAATCCGGTTTTATCCGGTTTAAACCGGTTTAAGCCGGTTCAATCCGGTTTTATCTGGTTTAAACCAGTTCACTCTGGTTTTATCCAGTTTAAAACGGTTTGAACTCGTTCAATCCGGTTTTATCCGGTTTAAACCTGTTTAAGCTGGTTCAACCCGGTTTTATCCAGTTTAAACCGGTTCTATCCGGTTCTATCCAGCTGAAACCGATTTAAACCAGTTCAATGCGGTTTTATCCGGTTAAATCCGGTTCAATCCGGCTTTATCCGGTTTAAACCTATTTAAACCGGTTCAATCTGTTTTATCCAGTTTAAACCGGTTCTATCCGGTTCTATCCGGTTGAAACCAGTTTAAACTGGTTCAATCCGGTTTTATCCGGTTTAAACCGGGTTAAGCTGGTTCAATCCAGTTTTATCCGGTTTTAACCGGTTCAATCTTGTTTTATCCGGTTTAAACCGTTTGAAATCAGTTCAATCCGGTTTTATCTGGTTTAGACCAGTTCAAAAAGGTTCAATCCGGTTTTATCCAGTTTAAACCAGTTCTATCCATTTCTATATGGTTTAAACCGGTTTAACCTGGTTCAATCCGGTTTTATCCGGTTTAAACCGGTTCTATCCGTTTTAAACCAGTTTAAAACAGTTCATTCCGGTTTTATCCGGTTTAAACCGGTTTGAACCGGTTCAATCCGGTTTTATCCGTTTTAAACCGGTTTGAACCGGTTCAATCCGGATTTATCCGGTTTAAACCGGTTTAAGCCGGTTCAATCCGGTTTTATCTGGTTTAAACCGGTTTAAGCCGGTTCAATCCGGTTTTATCAAGTTTAAAACGGTTCTATTCGTTTCCATCTGGGTTAAAAGGTTTGAAACTGGTTCAATCCGGTTTTATACGTTTTAAACCAGTTCAATCTGATTTTATCCGGTTTAAACTTGTTCAATCCGGTTTTATCCGGTTTAAACCGGTTTAAACCGGGTAAATCCGGTTTTATCCGGTTAAAACCTCTTCAATCCGGTTTTCTCCAGTTTAAACCGGTTTATACCAGTTCAATCCGGTTTTATCCTCTTTAAACCGGTTTAAACCGGTTCAATCCGGTTCTATCCGGTTTAAACCGGTTCTATCCAGTTCTATCCGGTTGAAACCAGTTTAAACCGGTTCAATCCGGTTTTATCCAGTTTAAACCAGTTCAATCCGGTTTTATCCGGTTTAAACCGGTTCAATCCGCTTTTATCCGGTTTAAACCGATTCATTCCGGTTTTATCCGGTTTAAACCGGTTTGAAATGGTTCAATCCGGTTTTATCCGCTTTAAATCAGTTTGAACCGGTTCAATCCGGTTTTATCTGGTTTAAACCGGTTTAAACTGGTTCAATCATATTTTATCTCGTTTAGACCCGTTCTATCCGGTTCTATCCTTTTTAAATCGGATTAAACTGGTTCTATCCTGTTCTATCCTGTTTTAACTGGATTAAACCAGTTCAATCCGGTTTTATCGGGTTTAAACCGGTTCTATCCGTTTCCATCTGGTTTAAACGGGTTTCAACTGGTTCAATCCGGTTTTATCCGTTTTAATCTGGTTCAATCTGATTTTATCCGGTTTAAACTGTTTCAATTTGGTTTTATCCGGTTTAAACCAGTTTGAACCGGTTCAATCTGGTTTTATCCGGTTTAAACCGGTTTAAACTGGGTCAATCCGGTTTTGTCCAGTTTAAACCTGTTCAATCCGTTTTTCTCTAGTTTAAACCGGTTTAGACAGGTTCAATCCGGTTTTACCCAGTTTAAACCGGTTCTATCCGGTTCTATCCGGTTGAAACCGGTTTAAACCGGTTCAATCCGGTTTTATCCGGTTTAAACCAGTTCAATCCGGTTTTATCCGCTTCAAACCGGTTTAAACCGGTTCAATCCGGTTTTATCCGGTTTAAACCAGTTCAATCCGGTTTTATCCGGTTTAAACCGGTTTAAACTGGTTCAATCCGGTTTTATCCGGTTTAAACGGTTTCTATCCGGTTTAAACCAGTTCTATCTGGTTTAAACCGGTTTAAACCGTTTCAATCCGGTTTTATCCGGTTTAAACCGGTTTAAACCAGTTCAATCCGGTTTTATCCGGTTTAAACTGTTTTCAGCCGGTTCTATCTGGTTTAAACCGGTTTGAGCCGGTTCATGCCGGTTTTATCCGGTTTAAACCGGTTCTATCCAGTTTTATCCGGATTAAACCGGTTTAGCCCTGTTCTATCCGGTTTAAACCGGTTTAAACCGGTTCAATCCCATTTTATCCGGTTTAAACCGGTTCAATCCGGTTTTATCTGGTTTAAACCAGTTCACTCTGGTTTTATCCAGTTTAAAACGGTTTGAATCGGTTCAATCCGGTTTTATCCGGTTTAAACCTGTTTAAGCTGGTTCAACCCGGTTTTATCCAGTTTAAACCGGTTCTATCCGGTTCTATCCAGCTGAAACCGATTTAAACCAGTTCAATGCGGTTTTATCCGGTTAAAACCGGTTCAATCCGGCTTTATCCGGTTTACACCTATTTAAACCGGTTCAATCTGTTTTATCCAGTTTAAACTGGTTCTATCCGGTTCTATCCGGTTGAAACCAGTTTAAACTGGTTCAATCCGGTTTTATCCGGTTTAAACCGGGTTAAGCTGGTTCAATCCAGTTTTATCCGGTTTAAACCGGTTCAATCTTGTTTTATCCGGTTTAAACCGTTTGAAACCAGTTCAATCCGGTTTTATCTGGTTTAGACCAGTTCAAACCGGTTCAATCCGGTTTTATCCAGTTTAAACCAGTTCTATCCATTTCTATATGGTTTAAACCGGTTTAACATGGTTCAATCCGGTTTTATCCGGTTTAAACCGGTTCTATCCGTTTTAAACCAGTTTAAAACAGTTCATTCCGGTTTTATCCGGTTTAAACCGGATTGAACCGGTTCAATCCGGTTTTATCCGTTTTAAACCGGTTTGAACCGGTTCAATCCGGATTTATCCGGTTTAAACCGGTTTAAGCCGGTTCAATCCGGTTTTATCTGGTTTAAACCGGTTTAAGCCGGTTCAATCCGGTTTTATCAAGTTTAAAACGGTTCTATTCGTTTCCATCTGGGTTAAAAGGTTTGAAACTGGTTCAATCCGTTTTTATACGTTTTAAACCAGTTCAATCTGATTTTATCCGGTTTAAACTGGTTCAATCTGGTTTTATCCGGTTTAAACCGGTTTAAACCGGGTAAATCCGGTTTTATCCGGTTTAAACCTCTTCAATCCGGTTTTTTCCAGTTTAAACCGGTTTATACCAGTTCAATCCGGTTTTATCCTCTTTAAACCGGTTTAAACCGGTTCAATCCGGTTTTATCCGGTTGAAACCGGTTCTATCCGGTTCTATCCGGTTTAAACCGGTTCTATCCGGTTCTATCTGGTTTAAGCCGGTTTAAACCGGTTCAATCCGATTTTATTCGGTTTAAACCGGATCAATCCGGTTTTATCCAGTTTAAACCGGTTTAAACTGGTTCAGTCCGGTTTTATCCGGTTTAAACCGGATCAATCCCGTTTTATCCGGTTTAAACCGGTTTAAGCCGGTTCAATCTGGTTTTATCTGGTTTAAACCGGTTTAAGCCGGTTCAATCCGGTTTTATCCAGTTTAAACCGGTTCTATCCGGTTCTATCCGGTTGAAACCAGTTTAAAACGATTCAATCCGGTTTTATCCGGTTTAAACCAGTTCAATCCTGTTTTATCCGGTTCAAACCGGTTCTATCCGGATCTATACAGTTGAAACCGGTTTAAACCAGTTCAATCAGGTTTTATCCGGTTTAAACCGGTTCTATCCGGTTGAAAGCGTTTTAAACCGGTTCAATCCGGTTTTATCCGGTTTAAACCGGTTCTATGCTGTTTATACCAGTTTAAGCCTGTTCAATCGGGTTTTATCCGGTTTAGACCTGTTTAAGCCGGTTCATTCCAGTTTTATCCAGTTTAAACCGGTTTAAACCCTTTCAATCCGTTTTTATCCAGTTTCAACCGGTTTACACCGGATCAATCCGGTTTTATCCGGTTTAAACCGTTTCTATCCACTTCTATCCGTTTTAAACCCGTTTAATCCATTTCATACTGGTTTTATCCGGTTTAAACCGGTTTGAACCGGTTCAATCCGGTTTTATCCGGTTTAAACCGGTTTAAGCTGGTTCAATCCGGTTTCATCCGGTTTAAACCGGTTCAATCCGGTTTTATCCAGTTTAAACCGGATCTATCCGGTTCTATCCGGTTGAAACCAGTTTAATCCGGTTCAATCCGGTTTTATCCAGTTTAAACCAGTTCAATCCGGTTTTATCCGGTTTAAACCGGTTCAATCCGCTTTTATCCGGTTTAAACCGATTCATTCCGGTTTTATCCGGTTTAAACCGGTTTGAAATGGTTCAATCCGGTTTTATCCGGTTTAAACCAGTTTGAACCGGTTCAATCCGGTTTTATCCGGTTTAAACCGGTTTAAACCGGTTCAATCCTATTTTATCTCGTTTAGACCCGTTCTATCCGGTTCTATCCTTTTTAAATCGGATTAAACTGGTTCTATCCTGTTCTATCCTGTTTTAACTGGATTAAACCAGTTCAATCCGGTTTTATCGGGTTTAAACCGGTTCTATCCGTTTCCATCTGGTTTAAACGGGTTTCAACTGGTTCAATCCGGTTTTATCCGTTTTAATCTGGTTCAATCTGATTTTATCCGGTTTAAACTGTTTCAATTTGGTTTTATCCGGTTTAAACCAGTTTGAACCGGTTCAATCTGGTTTTATCCGGTTTAAACCGGTTTAAACTGGGTCAATCCGGTTTTGTCCAGTTTAAACCTGTTCAAACCGTTTTTCTCTAGTTTAAACCGGTTTAGACAGGTTCAATCCGGTTTTACCCAGTTTAAACCGGTTCTATCCGGTTCTATCCGGTTGAAACCGGTTTAAACTGGTTCAATCCGGTTTTATCCGGTTTAAACCAGTTCAATCCGGTTTTATCCGCTTCAAACCGGTTTAAACCGGTTCAATCCGGTTTTATCCGGTTTAAACCGGTTCTATCCAGTTCTTTCCGGTTTAAACCGGTTCTATCCTGTTCTATCTGGTTTAAACCGGTTCAATCCGGTTTTATTCGGTTTAAACCGGTTTTAACTGGTTCAATCCGGTTTTATCCGGTTTAAACGGTTTCTATCCGGTTTAAACCGGTTCTATCTGGTTTAAACCGGTTTAAACCGCTTCAATCCGGTTTTATCCGGTTTAAACCGGTTTAAACCAGTTCAATCCGGTTTTATCCGGTTTAAACTGTTTTCAGCCGGTTCTATCTGGTTTAAACCGGTTTGAGCCGGTTCATGCCGGTTTTATCCGGTTTAAACCGGTTCTATCCGGTTTTATCCGGATTAAACCGGTTTAGCCCTGTTCTATCCGGTTTAAACCGGTTTAAACTGGTTCAATCCCATTTTATCCGGTTTAAACCGGTTCAATCCGGTTTTATCCGGTTTAAACCGGTTTAAGCCGGTTCAATCCGGTTTTATCTGGTTTAAACCAGTTCACTCTGGTTTTATCCAGTTTAAAACGGTTTGAACCGGTTCAATCCGGTTTTATCCGTTTTAAACCTGTTTAAGCTGGTTCAACCCGGTTTTATCCAGTTTAAACCGGTTCTATCCGGTTCTATCCAGCTGAAACCGATTTAAACCAGTTCAATGCGGTTTTATCCGGTTAAAACCGGTTCAATCCGGCTTTATCCGGTTTAAACCTATTTAAACCGGTTCAATCTGTTTTATCCAGTTTAAACCGGTTCTATCCGGTTCTATCCGGTTGAAACCAGTTTAAACTGGTTCAATCCGGTTTTATCCGGTTTAAACCGGGTTAAGCTGGTTCAATCCAGTTTTATCCGGTTTAAACCGGTTCAATCGTGTTTTATCCGGTTTAAACCGTTTGAAACCAGTTCAATCCGGTTTTATCTGGTTTAGACCAGTTCAAACCGGTTCAATCCGGTTTTATCCAGTTTAAACCAGTTCTATCCATTTCTATATGGTTTAAACCGGTTTAACCTGGTTCAATCCGGTTTTATCCGGTTTAAACCCGTTCTATCCGTTTTAAACCAGTTTAAAACAGTTCATTCCGGTTTTATCCAGCTTAAACCGGTTTGAACCGGTTCAATCCGGTTTTATCCGGTTTAAACCGGTTTGAACCAGTTCAATCCGGATTTATCCGGTTTAAACCGGTTTAAGCCGGTTCAATCCGGTTTTATCTGGTTTAAACCGGTTTAAGCCGGTTCAATCCGGTTTTATCAAGTTTAAAACGGTTCTATTCGTTTCCATCTGGGTTAAAAGTGTTGAAACTGGTTCAATCCGGTTTTATACGTTTTAAACCAGTTCAATCTGATTTTATCCGGTTTAAACTGGTTCAATTTGGTTTTATCCGGTTTAAACCGGTTTGAACCGGTTCAATCTGGTTTTATCCGGTTTAAACCGGTTTAAAGCGGGTAAATCCAGTTTTATCCGGTTTAAACTTCTTCAATCCGGTTTTCTCCAGTTTAAACCGGTTTATACCAGTTCAATCCCGTTTTATCCGCTTTAAACCGGTTTAAACCCGTTCAATCCGGTTTTATCCGGTTTAAACCGGTTCTATCCGGTTTTATCCGGTTTAAACCGGTTCTATCCGGTTCTATCCGGTTTAAACCGGTTCTATCCGGTTCTATCTGGTTTAAGCCGGTTTAAACCGGTTCAATACGGTTTTATTCGGTTTAAACCGGATCAATCCGGTTTTATCCAGTTTAAACCGGTTTAAACTGGTTCAGTCCGGTTTTATCCGGTTTAAACCGGTTCTATCCAGTTTAAACCGGTTTAAACCGCTTCAATCCGGTTTTATCCGGTTTAAACCGGATCAATCCCGTTTTATCCGGTTTAAACCGGTTTAAACCGGTTCAATCTGGTTTTATCTGGTTTAAACCGGTTTAAGCCGGTTCAATCCGGTTTTATCCAGTTTCAACCGGTTCTATCCGGTTCTATCCAGTTGAAACCAGTTTAAAACGGTTCAATCCGGTTTTATCCGGTTTAAACCAGTTCAATCCTGTTTTATCCGGTTCAAACCGGTTCTATCCGGATCTATACAGTTGAAACCGGTTTAAACCAGTTCAATCAGGTTTTATCCGGTTTAAACCGGTTCTATCCGGTTGAAAGCGTTTTAAACCGGTTCAATCCGGTTTTATCCGGTTTAAACCGGTTCAGTCTGGTTTTATCCGGTTTCAACCGGTTTAAACCGGTTCAATCCGGTTTTATCCGGTTTAAACCGGTTCTATGCTGTTTATACCAGTTTAAGCCTCTTCAATCGGGTTTTATCCGGTTTAGACCTGTTTAAGCCGGTTCAATTCAGTTTTATCCAGTTTAAACCGGTTTAAACCCTTTCAATCCGTTTTTATCCAGTTTCAACCGGTTTACACCGGATCAATCCGGTTTTATCCGGTTTAAACCGGTTCTATCCAGTTCTTTCCGGTTTAAACCGGTTCTATCCTGTTCTATCTGGTTTAAACCGGTTCAATCCGGTATTATCCGGTTTAAACCGGTTTAAACTGGTTCAATCCGGTTTTATCCGGTTTAAACGGTTTCTATCCGGTTTAAACCGGTTCTATCTGGTTTAAACCGGTTTAAACCGCTTCAATCCGGTTTTATCCGGTTTAAACCGGTTTAAACCAGTTCAATCCGGTTTTATCCGGTTTAAACTGTTTTCAGCCGTTTCTATCCGGTTTAAACCAGTTTGAGCCGGTTCATGCCGGTTTTATCCGGTTTAAACCAGATACCGGTTTAAACCGGCTCTATCCAGTTTAAACAGGTTTAAGCCGGTTCAATCCGGTTTTATCCAGTTTAAACCAGTTCAATCCGTTTTTTCCGGTTCAATCCGGTTTAAACCGTTTCAATCTGGTTTTATCTGGTTTGATCCGGTTTAAACCGCTTCAATCCGGTTTTATCCTGTTTAAACCAGTTCTATCTGGTTCTTTCCGGTTGAAACCGGTTTAATCCGGTTCAATCCGGTTTGCTCCGGTTTAAACCGGTTCAATCTGGTTTAATCCGGTTTAAACCGGTTTTAACCGATTCAATCCGGTTTATCCAGTATAAACTGGTTTAATCCGTTTCAATCTGGTTTTATCCGGTTTACACCGATTTAAACCGGTTCAGTCCGGTTTTATCCAGATAAACCTGTTATATCCGGTTTAAACCGGTATAAACCAGTTCAATCCGGTTTTATCCTGTTTAAACCGGTTTAAACCCTTTCAATCCGTTTTTATCCGTTTTGAACCGGTTTACACCGGTTCAATCCGGTTTTATCCGGTTTAAACCTCTTCAATCCGGTTTTTTCCAGTTTAAACCGGTTTATACCAGTTCAATCCGGTTTTATCCTCTTTAAACCGGTTTAAACCGGTTCAATCCGGTTTAAACCGGTTCTATCCGGTTCTATCTGGTTTAAGCCGGTTTAAACCGGTTCAATTAGATTTTATTCGGTTTAAACCGGATCAATCCGGTTTTATCCAGTTTAAACCGGTTTAAACTGGTTCAGTCCGGTTTTATCCGGTTTAAACCGGATCAATCCCGTTTTATCCGGTTTAAACCGGTTTAAGCCGGTTCAATCTGGTTTTATCTGGTTTAAACCGGTTTAAGCCGGTTCAATCCGGTTTTATCCAGTTTAAACCGGTTCTATCCGGTTCTATCCGGTTGAAACCAGTTTAAAACGATTCAATCCGGTTTTATCCGGTTTAAACCAGTTCAATCCTGTTTTATCCGGTTCAAACCGGTTCTATCCGGATCTATACAGTTGAAACCGGTTTAAACCAGTTCAATCAGGTTTTATCCGGTTTAAACCGGTTCTATCCGGTTGAAAGCGTTTTAAACCGGTTCAATCCGGTTTTATCCGGTTTAAACCGGTTCAGTCTGGTTTTATCCGGTTTCAACCGGTTTAAACCGGTTCAATCCGGTTTTATCCGGTTTAAACCGGTTCTATGCTGTTTATACCAGTTTAAGCCTGTTCAATCGGGTTTTATCTGGTTTAGACCTGTTTAAGCCGGTTCATTCCAGTTTTATCCAGTTTAAACCGGATTAAACCCTTTCAATCCGTTTTTATCCAGTTTCAACCGGTTTACACCGGATCAATCCGGTTTTATCCGGTTTAAACCGTTTCTATCCACTTCTATCCGTTTTAAACCCGTTTAATCCATTTCATACTGGTTTTATCCGGTTTAAACCGGTTTGAACCGGTTCAATCCGGTTTTATCCGGTTTAAACCGGTTTAAGCTGGTTCAATCCGGTTTCATCCGGTTTAAACCGGTTCAATCCGGTTTTATCCAGTTTAAACCGGTTCTATCCGGTTCTATCCGGTTGAAACCAGTTTAATCCGGTTCAATCCGGTTTTATCCAGTTTAAACCAGTTCAATCCGGTTTTATCCGGTTTAAACCGGTTCAATCCGCTTTTATCCGGTTTAAACCGATTCATTCCGGTTTTATCCGGTTTAAACCGGTTTGAAATGGTTCAATCCGGTTTTATCCGGTTTAAACCAGTTTGAACCGGTTCAATCCGGTTTTATCCGGTTTAAACCGGTTTAAACCGGTTCAATCCTATTTTATCTCGTTTAGACCCGTTCTATCCGGTTCTATCCTTTTTAAATCGGATTAAACTGGTTCTATCCTGTTCTATCCTGTTTTAACTGGATTAAACCAGTTCAATCCGGTTTTATCGGGTTTAAACCGGTTCTATCCGTTTCCATCTGGTTTAAACGGGTTTCAACTGGTTCAATCCGGTTTTATCCGTTTTAATCTGGTTCAATCTGATTTTATCCGGTTTAAACTGTTTCAATTTGGTTTTATCCGGTTTAAACCAGTTTGAACCGGTTCAATCTGGTTTTATCCGGTTTAAACCGGTTTAAACTGGGTCAATCCGGTTTTGTGCAGTTTAAACCTGTTCAATCCGTTTTTCTCTAGTTTAAACCGGTTTAGACAGGTTCAATCCGGTTTTACCCAGTTTAAACCGGTTCTATCCGGTTCTATCCGGTTGAAACCGGTTTAAACCGGTTCAATCCGGTTTTATCCGGTTTAAACCAGTTCAATCCGGTTTTATCCGCTTCAAACCGGTTTAAACCGGTTCAATCCGGTTTTATCCGGTTTAAACCGGTTCTATCCAGTTCTTTCCGGTTTAAACCGGTTCTATCCTGTTCTATCTGGTTTAAACCGGTTCAATCCGGTTTTATTCGGTTTAAACCGGTTTTAACTGGTTCAATCCGGTTTTATCCGGTTTAAACGGTTTCTATCCGGTTTAAACCGGTTCTATCTGGTTTAAACCGGTTTAAACCGCTTCAATCCGGTTTTATCCGGTTTAAACCGGTTTAAACCAGTTCAATCCGGTTTTATCCGGTTTAAACCGGTTTAAACCGGTTCAATCTGGTTTTATCTGGTTTAAACCGGTTTAAGCCGGTTCAATCCGGTTTTATCCAGTTTCAACCGGTTCTATCCGGTTCTATCCGGTTGAAACCAGTTTAAAACGGTTCAATCCGGTTTTATCTGGTTTAAACCAGTTCAATCCTGTTTTATCCGGTTCAAACCGGTTCTATCCGGATCTATACAGTTGAAACCGGTTTAAACCAGTTCAATCAGGTTTTATCCGGTTTAAACCGGTTCTATCCGGTTGAAAGCGTTTTAAACCGGTTCAATCCGGTATTATCCGGTTTAAACCGGTTCAGTCTGGTTTTATCCGGTTTCAACCGGTTTAAACCGGTTCAATCCGGTTTTATCCGGTTTAAACCGGTTCTATGCTGTTTATACCAGTTTAAGCCTCTTCAATCGGGTTTTATCCGGTTTAGACCTGTTTAAGCCGGTTCAATTCAGTTTTATCCAGTTTAAACCGGTTTAAACCCTTTCAATCCGTTTTTATCCAGTTTCAACCGGTTTACACCGGATCAATCCGGTTTTATCCGGTTTAAACCGGTTCTATCCAGTTCTTTCCGGTTTTAACCGGTTCTATCCTGTTCTATCTGGTTTAAACCGGTTCAATCCGGTATTATCCGGTTTAAACCGGTTTAAACTGGTTCAATCCGGTTTTATCCGGTTTAAACGGTTTCTATCCGGTTTAAACCGGTTCTATCTGGTTTAAACCGGTTTAAACCGCTTCAATCCGGTTTTATCCGGTTTAAACCGGTTTAAACCAGTTCAATCCGGTTTTATCCGGTTTAAACTGTTTTCAGCCGTTTCTATCCGGTTTAAACCAGTTTGAGCCGGTTCATGCCGGTTTTATCCGGTTTAAACCAGATACCGGTTTAAACCGGCTCTATCCAGTTTAAACAGGTTTAAGCCGGTTCAATCCGGTTTTATCCAGTTTAAACCAGTTCAATCCGTTTTTTCCGGTTCAATCCGGTTTAAACCGTTTCAATCTGGTTTTATCTGGTTTGATCCGGTTTAAACCGCTTCAATCCGGTTTTATCCTGTTTAAACCAGTTCTATCTGGTTCTTTCCGGTTGAAACCGGTTTAATCCGGTTCAATCCGGTTTGCTCCGGTTTAAACCGGTTCAATCTGGTTTAATCCGGTTTAAACCGGTTTTAACCGATTCAATCCGGTTTATCCAGTATAAACTGGTTTAATCCGTTTCAATCCGGTTTTATCCGGTTTACACCGATTTAAACCGGTTCAGTCCGGTTTTATCCAGATAAACCTGTTATATCCGGTTTAAACCGGTATAAACCAGTTCAATCCGGTTTTATCCTGTTTAAACCGGTTTAAACCCTTTCAATCCGTTTTTATCCGTTTTCAACCGGTTTACACCGGTTCAATCCGGTTTTATCCGGTTTAAACCTCTTCAATCCGGTTTTTTCCAGTTTAAACCGGTTTATACCAGTTCAATCCGGTTTTATCCTCTTTAAACCGGTTTAAACCGGTTCAATCCGGTTTTATCCGGTTGAAACCGGTTCTATCCGTTTCTATCCGGTTTAAACCGGTTCTATCCGGTTCTATCTGGTTTAAGCCGGTTTAAACCGGTTCAATCCGATTTTATTCGGTTTAAACCGGATCAATCCGGTTTTATCCAGTTTAAACCGGTTTAAACTGGTTCAGTCCGGTTTTATCCGGTTTAAACCGGATCAATCCCGTTTTATCCGGTTTAAACCGGTTTAAGCCGGTTCATTCTGGTTTTATCTGGTTTAAACCGGTTTAAGCCGGTTCAATCCGGTTTTATCCAGTTTAAACCGGTTCTATCCGGTTCTATCCGGTTGAAACCAGTTTAAAACGATTCAATCCGGTTTTATCCGGTTTAAACCAGTTCAATCCTGTTTTATCCGGTTCAAACCGGTTCTATCCGGATCTATACAGTTGAAACCGGTTTAAACCAGTTCAATCAGGTTTTATCCGGTTTAAACCGGTTCTATCCGGTTGAAAGCGTTTTAAACCGGTTCAATCCGGTTTTATCCGGTTTAAACCGGTTCAGTCTGGTTTTATCCGGTTTCAACCGGTTTAAACCGGTTCAATCCGGTTTTATCCGGTTTAAACCGGTTCTATGCTGTTTATACCAGTTTAAGCCTGTTCAATCGGGTTTTATCCGGTTTAGACCTGTTTAAGCCGGTTCATTCCAGTTTTATCCAGTTTAAACCGGTTTAAACCCTTTCAATCCGTTTTTATCCAGTTTCAACCGGTTTACACCGGATCAATCCGGTTTTATCCGGTTTAAACCGTTTCTATCCACTTCTATCCGTTTTAAACCCGTTTAATCCATTTCATACTGGTTTTATCCGGTTTAAACCGGTTTGAACCGGTTCAATCCGGTTTTATCCGGTTTAAACCGGTTTAAGCTGGTTCAATCCGGTTTCATCCGGTTTAAACCGGTTCAATCCGGTTTTATCCAGTTTAAACCGGTTCTATCCGGTTCTATCCGGTTGAAACCAGTTTAATCCGGTTCAATCCGGTTTTATCCAGTTTAAACCAGTTCAATCCGCTTTTATCCGGTTTAAACCGATTCATTCCGGTTTTATCTGGTTTAAACCGGTTTGAAATGGTTCAATCCGGTTTTATCCGGTTTAAACCAGTTTGAACCGGTTCAATCCGGTTTTATCCGGTTTAAACCGGTTTAAACCGGTTCAATCCTATTTTATCTCGTTTAGACCCGTTCTATCCGGTTCTATCCTTTTTAAATCGGATTAAACTGGTTCTATCCTGTTCTATCCTGTTTTAACTGGATTAAACCAGTTCAATCCGGTTTTATCGGGTTTAAACCGGTTCTATCCGTTTCCATCTGGTTTAAACGGGTTTCAACTGGTTCAATCCGGTTTTATCCGTTTTAATCTGGTTCAATCTGATTTTATCCGGTTTAAACTGTTTCAATTTGGTTTTATCCGGTTTAAACCAGTTTGAACCGGTTCAATCTGGTTTTATCCGGTTTAAACCGGTTTAAACTGGGTCAATCCGGTTTTGTCCAGTTTAAACCTGTTCAATCCGTTTTTCTCTAGTTTAAACCGGTTTAGACAGGTTCAATCCGGTTTTACCCAGTTTAAACCGGTTCTATCCGGTTCTATCCGGTTGAAACCGGTTTAAACCGGTTCAATCCGGTTTTATCCGGTTTAAACCAGTTCAATCCGGTTTTATCCGCTTCAAACCGGTTTAAACCGGTTCAATCCGGTTTTATCCGGTTTAAACCGGTTCTATCCAGTTCTTTCCGGTTTAAACCGGTTCTATCCTGTTCTATCTGGTTTAAACCGGTTCAATCCGGTTTTATTCGGTTTAAACCGGTTTTAACTGGTTCAATCCGGTTTTATCCGGTTTAAACGGTTTCTATCCGGTTTAAACCGGTTCTATCTGGTTTAAACCGGTTTAAACCGCTTCAATCCGGTTTTATCCGGTTTAAACCGGTTTAAACCAGTTCAATCCGGTTTTATCCGGTTTAAACTCTTTTCAGCCGGTTCTATCCGGTTTAAACCGGTTTGAGCCGGTTCATGCCGGTTTTATCCGGTTTAAACCGGTTCTATCCGGTTTTATCCGGATTAAACCGGTTTAGCCCTGTTCTATCCGGTTTAAACCGGTTTAAACCGGTTCAATCCCATTTTATCCGGTTTAAACCGGTTCAATCCGGTTTTATCCGGTTTAAACCGGTTTAAGCCGGTTCAATCCGGTTTTATCTGGTTTAAACCAGTTCACTCTGGTTTTATCCAGTTTAAAACGGTTTGAACCGGTTCAATCCGGTTTTATCCGTTTTAAACCTGTTTAAGCTGGTTCAACCCGGTTTTATCCAGTTTAAACCGGTTCTATCCGGTTCTATCCAGCTGAAACCGATTTAAACCAGTTCAATGCGGTTTTATCCGGTTAAAACCGGTTCAATCCGGCTTTATCCGGTTTAAACCTATTTAAACCGGTTCAATCTGTTTTATCCAGTTTAAATCGGTTCTATCCGGTTCTATCCGGTTGAAACCAGTTTAAACTGGTTCAATCCGGTTTTATCCGGTTTAAACCGGGTTAAGCTGGTTCAATCCAGTTTTATCCGGTTTAAACCGGTTCAATCGTGTTTTATCCGGTTTAAACCGGTTTAAGCCGGTTCATTCTGGTTTTATCTGGTTTAAACCGGTTTAAGCCGGTTCAATCCGGTTTTATCCAGTTTAAACCGGTTCTATCCGGTTCTATCCGGTTGAAACCAGTTTAAAACGATTCAATCCGGTTTTATCCGGTTTAAACCAGTTCAATCCTGTTTTATCCGGTTCAAACCGGTTCTATCCGGATCTATACAGTTGAAACCGGTTTAAACCAGTTCAATCAGGTTTTATCCGGTTTAAACCGGTTCTATCCGGTTGAAAGCGTTTTAAACCGGTTCAATCCGGTTTTATCCGGTTTAAACCGGTTCAGTCTGGTTTTATCCGGTTTCAACCGGTTTAAACCGGTTCAATTCGGTTTTATCCGGTTTAAACCGGTTCTATGCTGTTTATACCAGTTTAAGCCTGTTCAATCGGGTTTTATCCGGTTTAGACCTGTTTAAGCCGGTTCATTCCAGTTT
Organism: Cynocephalus volans; assembly: GCF_027409185.1. NCBI lineage: Eukaryota > Metazoa > Chordata > Mammalia > Dermoptera > Cynocephalidae > Cynocephalus > Cynocephalus volans. The sequence continues at coordinate 132,673,412 of NC_084470.1, read as the reverse complement.
TATCCAGTTTAAACCGGTTTAAACCCTTTCAATCCGTTTTTATCCAGTTTCAACCGGTTTACACCGGATCAATCCGGTTTTATCCGGTTTAAACCGTTTCTATCCACTTCTATCCGTTTTAAACCCGTTTAATCCATTTCATACTGGTTTTATCCGGTTTAAACCGGTTTGAACCGGTTCAATCCGGTTTTATCCGGTTTAAACCGGTTTAAGCTGGTTCAATCCGGTTTCATCCGGTTTAAACCGGTTCAATCCGGTTTTATCCAGTTTAAACCGGTTCTATCCGGTTCTATCCGGTTGAAACCAGTTTAATCCGGTTCAATCCGGTTTTATCCAGTTTAAACCAGTTCAATCCGCTTTTATCCGGTTTAAACCGATTCATTCCGGTTTTATCCGGTTTAAACCGGTTTGAAATGGTTCAATCCGGTTTTATCCGGTTTAAACCAGTTTGAACCGGTTCAATCCGGTTTTATCCGGTTTAAACCGGTTTAAACCGGTTCAATCCTATTTTATCTCGTTTAGACCCGTTCTATCCGGTTCTATCCTTTTTAAATCGGATTAAACTGGTTCTATCCTGTTCTATCCTGTTTTAACTGGATTAAACCAGTTCAATCCGGTTTTATCGGGTTTAAACCGGTTCTATCCGTTTCCATCTGGTTTAAACGGGTTTCAACTGGTTCAATCCGGTTTTATCCGTTTTAATCTGGTTCAATCTGATTTTATCCGGTTTAAACTGTTTCAATTTGGTTTTATCCGGTTTAAACCAGTTTGAACCGGTTCAATCTGGTTTTATCCGGTTTAAACCGGTTTAAACTGGGTCAATCCGGTTTTGTCCAGTTTAAACCTGTTCAATCCGTTTTTCTCTAGTTTAAACCGGTTTAGACAGGTTCAATCCGGTTTTACCCAGTTTAAACCGGTTCTATCCGGTTCTATCCGGTTGAAACCGGTTTAAACCGGTTCAATCCGGTTTTATCCGGTTTAAACCAGTTCTATCCAGTTCTTTCCGGTTTAAACCGGTTCTATCCTGTTCTATCTGGTTTAAACCGGTTCAATCCGGTTTTATCCGGTTTAAACCTGTTCTATCCAGTTCTTTCCGGTTTAAACCGGTTCTATCCTGTTCTATCTGGTTTAAACCGGTTCAATCCGGTTTTATTCGGTTTAAACCGGTTTTAACTGGTTCAATCCGGTTTTATCCGGTTTAAACGGTTTCTATCCGGTTTAAACCGGTTCTATCTGGTTTAAACCGGTTTAAACCGCTTCAATCCGGTTTTATCCGGTTTAAACCGGTTTAAACCAGTTCAATCCGGTTTTATCCGGTTTAAACTGTTTTCAGCCGGTTCTATCCGGTTTAAACCTGTTTGAGCCGGTTCATGCCGGTTTTATCCGGTTTAAACCGGTTCTATCCGGTTTTATCCGGATTAAACCGGTTTAGCCCTGTTCTATCCGGTTTAAACCGGTTTAAACCGGTTCAATCCCATTTTATCCGGTTTAAACCGGTTCAATCCGGTTTTATCCGGTTTAAACCGGTTTAAGCCGGTTCAATCCGGTTTTATCTGGTTTAAACCAGTTCACTCTGGTTTTATCCAGTTTAAAACGGTTTGAACCGGTTCAATCCGGTTTTATCCGTTTTAAACCTGTTTAAGCTGGTTCAACCCGGTTTTATCCAGTTTAAACCGGTTCTATCCGGTTCTATCCAGCTGAAACCGATTTAAACCAGTTCAATGCGGTTTTATCCGGTTAAAACCGGTTCAATCCGGCTTTATCCGGTTTAAACCTATTTAAACCGGTTCAATCTGTTTTATCCAGTTTAAACCGGTTCTATCCGGTTCTATCCGGTTGAAACCAGTTTAAACTGGTTCAATCCGGTTTTATCCGGTTTAAACCGGGTTAAGCTGGTTCAATCCAGTTTTATCCGGTTTAAACCGGTTCAATCGTGTTTTATCCGGTTTAAACCGTTTGAAACCAGTTCAATCCGGTTTTATCTGGTTTAGACCAGTTCAAACCGGTTCAATCCGGTTTTATCCAGTTTAAACCAGTTCTATCCATTTCTATATGGTTTAAACCGGTTTAACCTGGTTCAATCCGGTTTTATCCGGTTTAAACCGGTTCTATCCGTTTTAAACCAGTTTAAAACAGTTCATTCCGGTTTTATCCGGTTTAAACCGGTTTGAACCGGTTCAATCCGGTTTTATCTGGTTTAAACCGGTTTGAACCAGTTCAATCCGGATTTATCCGGTTTAAACCGGTTTAAGCCGGTTCAATCCGGTTTTATCTGGTTTAAACCGGTTTAAGCCGGTTCAATCCGGTTTTATCAAGTTTAAAACGGTTCTATTCGTTTCCATCTGGGTTAAAAGTGTTGAAACTGGTTCAATCCGGTTTTATACGTTTTAAACCAGTTCAATCTGATTTTATCCGGTTTAAACTGGTTCAATTTGGTTTTATCCGGTTTAAACCGGTTTGAACCGGTTCAATCCGGTTTTATCCGGTTTAAACCGGTTTAAAGCGGGTAAATCCAGTTTTATCCGGTTTAAACTTCTTCAATCCGGTTTTCTCCAGTTTAAACCGGTTTATACCAGTTCAATCCCGTTTTATCCGCTTTAAACCGGTTCAAACCCGTTCAATCCGGTTTTATCCGGTTTAAACCGGTTCTATCCGGTTTTATCCGGTTTAAACCGGTTCTATCCGGTTCTATCCGGTTTAAACCGGTTCTATCCGGTTCTATCTGGTTTAAGCCGGTTTAAACCGGTTCAATCCGGTTTTATTCGGTTTAAACCGGATCAATCCGGTTTTATCCAGTTTAAACCGGTTTAAACTGGTTCAGTCCGGTTTTATCCGGTTTAAACCGGTTCTATCCAGTTTAAACCGGTTTAAACCGCTTCAATCCGGTTTTATCCGGTTTAAACCGGATCAATCCCGTTTTATCCGGTTTAAACCGGTTTAAACCGGTTCAATCTGGTTTTATCTGGTTTAAACCGGTTTAAGCCGGTTCAATCCGGTTTTATCCAGTTTCAACCGGTTCTATCCGGTTCTATCCGGTTGAAACCAGTTTAAAACGGTTCAATCCGGTTTTATCCGGTTTAAACCAGTTCAATCCTGTTTTATCCGGTTCAAACCGGTTCTATCCGGATCTATACAGTTGAAACCGGTTTAAACCAGTTCAATCCGGTTTTATCCGGTTTAAACCGGTTCTATCCGGTTGAAAGCGTTTTAAACCGGTTCAATCCGGTTTTATCCGGTTTAAACCGGTTCAGTCTGGTTTTATCCGGTTTCAACCGGTTTAAACCGGTTCAATCCGGTTTTATCCGGTTTAAACCGGTTCTATGCTGTTTATACCAGTTTAAGCCTCTTCAATCGGGTTTTATCCGGTTTAGACCTGTTTAAGCCGGTTCAATTCAGTTTTATCCAGTTTAAACCGGTTTAAACCCTTTCAATCCGTTTTTATCCAGTTTCAACCGGTTTACACCGGATCAATCCGGTTTTATCCGGTTTAAACCGGTTCTATCCAGTTCTTTCCGGTTTAAACCGGTTCTATCCTGTTCTATCTGGTTTAAACCGGTTCAATCCGGTATTATCCGGTTTAAACCGGTTTAAACTGGTTCAATCCGGTTTTATCCGGTTTAAACCGGTTTAAACCAGTTCAATCCGGTTTTATCCGGTTTAAACTGTTTTCAGCCGGTTCTATCCGGTTTAAACCAGTTTGAGCCGGTTCATGCCGGTTTTATCCGGTTTAAACCAGATACCGGTTTAAACCGGCTCTATCCAGTTTAAACAGTTTTAAGCCGGTTCAATCCGGTTTTATCCAGTTTAAACCAGTTCAATCCGTTTTTTCCGGTTCAATCCGGTTTAAACCGTTTCAATCTGGTTTTATCTGGTTTGATCCGGTTTAAACCGCTTCAATCCGGTTTTATCCTGTTTAAACCAGTTCTATCTGGTTCTATCCGGTTGAAACCGGTTTAATCCGGTTCAATCCGGTTTGCTCCGGTTTAAACCGGTTCAATCTGGTTTAATCCGGTTTAAACCGGTTTTAACCGTTTCTATCCGGTTAAAACCGGTTCTATCCGATTCTATCCAGTTTAAACCGGTTCAATCCGTTTTTATCCGGTTTAAACCTGTTCAATCTGGTTTTATCCGGTTTAAACAGTTTCTATCCGGTTTTATCCGGATTAAACCGGTTTAGCCCTGTTCTATCCGGTTTAAACCGGTTTAAACCGGTTCAATCCCATTTTATCCGGTTTAAACCGGTTCAATCCGGTATTATCCAGTTTAAACCGGTTTAAGCCGGTTCAATCCGGTTTTATCTGGTTTAAACCAGTTCACTCTGGTTTTATCCAGTTTAAAACGGTTTGAACCGGTTCAATCCGGTTTTATCCGGTTTAAACCTGTTTAAGCTGGTTCAACCCGGTTTTATCCAGTTTAAACCGGTTCTATCCGGTTCTATCCAGCTGAAACCGATTTAAACCAGTTCAATGCGGTTTTATCCGGTTAAAACCGGTTCAATCCGGCTTTATCCGGTTTAAACCTATTTAAACCGGTTCAATCGGTTTTATCCAGTTTAAACCGGTTCTATCCGGTTCTATCCGGTTGAAACCAGTTTAAACTGGTTCAATCCGGTTTTATCTGGTTTAAACCGGGTAAGCTGGTTCAATCCAGTTTTATCCGGTTTAAACCGGTTCAATCTTGTTTTATCCGGTTTAAACCGTTTGAAACCAGTTCAATCCGGTATTATCTGGTTTAGACCAGTTCAAACCGGTTCAATCCGGTTTTATCCAGTTTAAACCAGTTCTATCCATTTCTATATGGTTTAAACCGGTTTAACCTGGTTCAATCCGGTTTTATCCGGTTTAAACCGGTTCTATCCGTTTTAAACCAGTTTAAAACAGTTCATTCCGGTTTTATCCGGTTTAAACCGGTTTGAACCGGTTCAATCCGGATTTATCCGGTTTAAACCGGTTTAAGCCGGTTCAATCTTGTTTTATCTGGTTTAAACCGGTTTAAGCCGGTTCAATCCGGTTTTATCAAGTTTAAAACGGTTCTATTCGTTTCCATCTGGGTTAAAAGGTTTGAAACTGGTTCAATCCGGTTTTATACGTTTTAAACCAGTTCAATCTGATTTTATCCGGTTTAAACTGGTTCAATTTGGTTTTATCCGGTTTAAACCGGTTTGAACCGGTTCAATCCGGTTTTATCCGGTTTAAACCAGTTTAAACAGGGTAAATCCGGTTTTATCCGGTTTAAACCTCTTCAATCCGGTTTTCTCCAGTTTAAACCGGTTTATACCAGTTCAAACCGGTTTTATCCGCTTTAAACCGGTTAAAACCCGTTCAATCCGGTTTTATCCGGTTTAAACCGGTTCTATCCAGTTCTATCCGGTTTAAACCGGTTCTATCCGGTTCTATCTGGTTTAAGCCGGTTTAAACCGGTTCAATCCGGTTTTATTCGGTTTAAACCGGATCAATCCGGTTTTATCCAGTTTAAACCGGTTTAAACTGGTTCAGTCCAGTTTTATCCGGTTTAAACCGGTTCTATCCAGTTTAAACCGGTTTAAACTGCTTCAATCCGGTTTTATCCGGTTTAAACCGGATCAATCCCGTTTTATCCGGTTTAAACCGGTTTAAGCCGGTTCAATCTGGTTTTATCTGGTTTAAACCGGTTTAAGCCGGTTCAATCCGGTTTTTTCCAGTTTAAACCGGTTCTATCCGGTTCTATCCGGTTGAAACCAGTTTAAACCGGTTCAACCCGGTTTTATCCGGTTTAAACCAGTTCAATCCTGTTTTATCCGGTTCAAACCGGTTCTATCCGGATCTATACAGTTGAAACCGGTTTAAACCAGTTCAATCCGGTTTTATCCGGTTTCAACCGGTTTAAACCGGTTCAATCCGGTTTTATCCGCTTTAAACCGGTTCTATGCTGTTTATACCAGTTTAAGCCTGTTCAATCGGGTTTTATCCGGTTTAGACCTGTTTAAGCCGGTTCATTCCAGTTTTATCCAGTTTAAACCGGTTTAAACCCTTTCAATCCGTTTTTATCCGGTTTCAACCGGTTTACATCGGATCAATCCGGTTTTATTCGGTTTAAACCGTTTCTATCCACTTCTATCCGTTTTAAACCGGTTTAATCCATTTCATACTGGTTTTATCCGGTTTAAACCGGTTTGAACCGGTTCAATCCGGTTTTATCCGGTTTAAACTGGTTCAGTCCGGTTTTATCCGGTTTAAACCAGTTCATTCCGGTTTTATCCGGTTTAAACCGGTTCAATCCGGTTTTATCTGGTTTAAACCAGTTCACTCTGGTTTTACCCGGTTTAAACCGGTTTGAACCGGTTCAATCCGGTTTAACCCGGTTTAAACCTGTTTAAGCTGGTTCAATCAGGTTTTATCCAGTTTAAACCGGTTCTATCCGGTTCTATCCAGTTGAAACCGGTTTAAACCAGTTCAATGCGGTTTTATCCGGTTTAAACCGGTTCAATCCGGTTTTATCCGGTTTAAACCGGTTCTATCCAGTTCTATCCGGTTTAAACCGGTTCTATCCGGTTCTATCTGGTTTAAGCCGGTTTAAACCGGTTCAATCCGGTTTTATTCGGTTTAAACCGGATCAATCCGGTTTTATCCAGTTTAAACCGGTTTAAACTGGTTCAGTCCGGTTTTATCCGGTTTAAACCGGTTCTATCCAGTTTAAACCGGTTTAAACTGCTTCAATCCGGTTTTATCCGGTTTAAACCGGATCAATCCCGTTTTATCCGGTTTAAACCGGTTTAAGCCGGTTCAATCTGGTTTTATCTGGTTTAAACCGGTTTAAGCCGGTTCAATCCGGTTTTTTCCAGTTTAAACCGGTTCTATCCGGTTCTATCCGGTTGAAACCAGTTTAAACCGGTTCAACCCGGTTTTATCCGGTTTAAACCAGTTCAATCCTGTTTTATCCGGTTCAAACCGGTTCTATCCGGATCTATACAGTTGAAACCGGTTTAAACCAGTTCAATCAGGTTTTATCCGGTTTAAACCGGTTCTATCCGGTTGAAAGCGTTTTAAACCGGTTCAATCCGGTTTTATCCGGTTTCAACCGGTTTAAACCGGTTCAATCCGGTTTTATCCGGTTTAAACCGGTTCTATGCTGTTTATACCAGTTTAAGCCTGTTCAATCGGGTTTTATCCGGTTTAGACCTGTTTAAGCCGGTTCATTCCAGTTTTATCCAGTTTAAACCGGTTTAAACCCTTTCAATCCGTTTTTATCCGGTTTCAACCGGTTTACATCGGATCAATCCGGTTTTATTCGGTTTAAACCTTTTCTATCCACTTCTATCCGTTTTAAACCGGTTTAATCCATTTCATACTGGTTTTATCCGGTTTAAACCGGTTTGAACCGGTTCAATCCGGTTTTATCCGGTTTAAACTGGTTCAGTCCGGTTTTATCCGGTTTAAACCAGTTCATTCCGGTTTTATCCGGTTTAAACCGGTTCAATCCGGTTTTATCTGGTTTAAACCAGTTCACTCTGGTTTTACCCGGTTTAAACCGGTTTGAACCGGTTCAATCCGGTTTAACCCGGTTTAAACCTGTTTAAGCTGGTTCAATCAGGTTTTATCCAGTTTAAACCGGTTCTATCCGGTTCTATCCAGTTGAAACCGGTTTAAACCAGTTCAATGCGGTTTTATCCGGTTAAAACCGGTTCAATCCGTTTTTATCCAGTTTAAACCGGTTCTATCCGGTTTAAACCCTTTTAAGCCAGTTCAATCTGGTTTTATCCAGTTTTAACCGGTCCTATCAGGTTTAAACCAGTTTAGGCCGGTTCATTCCGGTTTTATCAGTTTTAAACCGGTTTAAACTGCTTCAATTCGTTTATATCCGGTTTCAACCGGTTTCATCCGGTTCAATCCGGATTTATCCGATTTAAACCAGTTCATTCCGGTTTTATCCGGTTGAAACCGGTTTAAACCGGTTCAATCCGGATTTATCTGGTTTAAACCGGTTTTATCCGGTTTAAACCAGTTCATTCCGGTTTTATCCAGTTTAAACCGGTTATATCCGGTTTTATCCGGTTTATCCGGTTTAAACCAGTTTAATCCGGTTTTATCCGGTTTGAACCGGTTCAATCCGGTTTTACCCGGTTTAAACCTGTTTAAGCTGGTTCAATCCAGTTTTATCCTGTTTAAACCGGTTTAAGCTGGTTCAATCCGGTTTTATCCGGTTTAAACCGGTTCAATCTTGTTTTATCCGGTTTAAACCGGTTGAAACCAGTTCAATCCGGTTTTATCTGGTTTAGACTAGTTCAAACCGGTTCAATCCGGTTTTATACATTTGAAACCAGTTCTATCCATTTCTATCTGGTTTAAACCGGTTTAAACTGGTTCAATCCGGTTTTATCCGGTTTAAAGTGGTTCTATCCGTTTTAAACCGGTTTAAAACAGTTCATTCCGGTTTTATCCGGTTTAAACCGGTTCAATCTGTTTTTATCCGGTTTAAACAGTTTCAATCCGTTTTTATCCGGTTTAAACCTGTTCAATCCGGTTTTATCCGGTTTAAACCGGTTCTATCCGGTTTTATCCGGTTTAAACCGGTTTAGCCCGGTTCTATCCGGTTAAAACCGGTTTAAACCGGTTCAATCCCATTTTATCCGGTTTAAACCGGTTCAATCCGGTTTTATCGGGTTTAAACCGGTTTAAGCTGGTTCAATCCGATTTTATCCGGTTTAAACTGGTTCAATCTGGTTTTATATGGTTTAAACTGGTTGAAACCAGTTCTAACCGGTTTAGACCGGTTCAAACCGGTTCAATCCGGTTTTAACCGTTTTAAATCTGTTTGAACCGGTTCAATCCGGTTTTATCTGGTTTAAACCGGTTTGAACTGGTTCAATCCGGTTTTATCCGGTTTAAAACGGTTTGAACCGGTTCAATCCGGTTTTATCCGGTTTAAACCTGTTCAATCCGGTTCTATCCGGTTTAAACCGGTTTAAACCGGTTAATCCGGTTTTATCCAGCTTAAACCGGTTCAATCTGGTATTATCCGGTTTAAACTGGTTCAATTTGGTTTTATCCCGTTTAAACCGGTTTTATCTGGTTTAAACCGGTATAAACCAGTTCACTCCGGTTTTATCCTGTTTAAACCGGTTTAAACCGGATCAATCCGGTTTTATCCTGCTTCAACCGATTTTACCCAGTTCTATACGGTTTAAAATGGTTTAAACCTGTTCAATCCGATTTCATCCGGTTTAAACCAATTCAACCCTGTTTTATCCGGTTTAAACCGGTTTAAGCTGGTTCAATCCGGGTTTATCCGGTTTAAACCGGTTCAATCTTGTTTTATCCGATTTGAACCGGTTGAAACCAGTTCAATTCGGTTTTGTCCGGTTTAGACCACTTCAATCCGGTTTTATCCGGTTTAAACCGGTTCTATGCTGTTTATACCAGTTTAAGCCTGTTCAATCGGGTTTTATCCAGTTTAGACCTGTTTAAGCCGGTTCATTCCGGTTTTATCCAGCTTAAACCGGTTTAAACCCTTTTAATCCGTTTTTATCTAGTTTCAACCGGTTTACACCGGTTCAATCCGGTTTTATCCGGTTTATGCCGTTTCTATCCGGTTCTATCCGTTTTAAACCGGTTTAAACCAGTTCATTCCGGTTTTATCCGGTTTCAACCGGTTTGAACCGGTTCAATCCGGTTTTATCCGGTTTTAACCAGTTTGAACCGGTTCAATCCGGTTTTATCCGGTTCACAACGGTTTAAGCCGGTTCAACCCGGTTTTATCCGGTTTAAACCAGTTCAATCCTGTTTTATCCGGTTCAAACCGGTTCTATCCGGATCTATACAGTTGAAACCGGTTTAAACCAGTTCAATCAGGTTTTATCCGGTTTAAACCGGTTCTATCCGGTTGAAAGCGTTTTAAACCGGTTCAATCCGGTTTTATCCGGTTTCAACCGGTTCTATGCTGTTTATACCAGTTTAAGCCTGTTCAATCGGGTTTTATCCGGTTTAGACCTGTTTAAGCCGGTTCATTCCAGTTTTATCCAGTTTAAACCGGTTTAAACCCTTTCAATCCGTTTTTATCCGGTTTCAACCGGTTTACATCGGATCAATCCGGTTTTATTCGGTTTAAACCGTTTCTATCCACTTCTATCCGTTTTAAACCGGTTTAATCCATTTCATACTGGTTTTATCCGGTTTAAACCGGTTTGAACCGGTTCAATCCGGTTTTATCCGGTTTAAACTGGTTCAGTCCGGTTTTATCCGGTTTAAACCAGTTCATTCCGGTTTTATCCGGTTTAAACCGGTTCAATCCGGTTTTATCTGGTTTAAACCAGTTCACTCTGGTTTTACCCGGTTTAAACCGGTTTGAACCGGTTCAATCCGGTTTAACCCGGTTTAAACCTGTTTAAGCTGGTTCAATCAGGTTTTATCCAGTTTAAAACCGGTTCTATCCGGTTCTATCCAGTTGAAACCGGTTTAAACCAGTTCAATGCGGTTTTATCCGGTTTAAACCGGTTCAATCCGGTTTTATCCGGTTTAAACCGGTTCTATCCAGTTCTATCCGGTTTAAACCGGTTCTATCCGGTTCTATCTGGTTTAAGCCGGTTTAAACCGGTTCAATCCGGTTTTATTCGGTTTAAACCGGTTTAAACTGGTTCAGTCCGGTTTTATCCGGTTTAAACCGGTTCTATCCAGTTTAAACCGGTTTAAACTGCTTCAATCCGGTTTTATCCGGTTTAAACCGGATCAATCCCGTTTTATCCGGTTTAAACCGGTTTAAGCCGGTTCAATCTGGTTTTATCTGGTTTAAACCGGTTTAAGCCGGTTCAATCCGGTTTTTTCCAGTTTAAACCGGTTCTATCCGGTTCTATCCGGTTGAAACCAGTTTAAACCGGTTCAACCCGGTTTTATCCGGTTTAAACCAGTTCAATCCTGTTTTATCCGGTTCAAACCGGTTCTATCCGGATCTATACAGTTGAAACCGGTTTAAACCAGTTCAATCAGGTTTTATCCGGTTTAAACCGGTTCTATCCGGTTGAAAGCGTTTTAAACCGGTTCAATCCGGTTTTATCCGCTTTCAACCGGTTTAAACCGGTTCAATCCGGTTTTATCCGGTTTAAACCGGTTCTATGCTGTTTATACCAGTTTAAGCCTGTTCAATCGGGTTTTATCCGGTTTAGACCTGTTTAAGCCGGTTCATTCCAGTTTTATCCAGTTTAAACCGGTTTAAACCCTTTCAATCCGTTTTTATCCGGTTTCAACCGGTTTACATCGGATCAATCCGGTTTTATTCGGTTTAAACCGTTTCTATCCACTTCTATCCGTTTTAAACCGGTTTAATCCATTTCATACTGGTTTTATCCGGTTTAAACCGGTTTGAACCGGTTCAATCCGGTTTTATCCGGTTTAAACTGGTTCAGTCCGGTTTTATCCGGTTTAAACCAGTTCATTCCGGTTTTATCCGGTTTAAACCGGTTCAATCCGGTTTTATCTGGTTTAAACCAGTTCACTCTGGTTTTACCCGGTTTAAACCGGTTTGAACCAGTTCAATCCGGTTTAACCCGGTTTAAACCTGTTTAAGCTGGTTCAATCAGGTTTTATCCAGTTTAAACCGGTTCTATCCGGTTCTATCCAGTTGAAACCGGTTTAAACCAGTTCAATGCGGTTTTATCCGGTTAAAACCGGTTCAATCCGATTTTATCCAGTTTAAACCGGTTCTATCCGGTTTAAACCCTTTTAAGCCAGTTCAATCTGGTTTTATCCAGTTTTAACCGGTCCTATCAGGTTTAAACCAGTTTAGGCCGGTTCATTCCGGTTTTATCAGTTTTAAACCGGTTTAAACTGCTTCAATTCGTTTATATCCGGTTTCAACCGGTTTCATCCGGTTCAATCCGGATTTATCCGATTTAAACCAGTTCATTCCGGTTTTATCCGGTTTAAACCGGTTTGAACTGGTTCAATCCGGTTTTATCTGGTTTAAACCGGTTTTATCCTGTTTAGACCAGTTCATTCCGGTTCTATCCGGTTGAAACCGGTTTAAACCGGTTCAATCCGGATTTATCTGGTTTAAACCGGTTTTATCCGGTTTAAACCAGTTCATTCCGGTTTTATCCAGTTTAAACCGGTTATATCCGGTTTTATCCGGTTTATCCGGTTTAAACCAGTTTAATCCGGTTTTATCCGGTTTGAACCGGTTCAATCCGGTTTTACCCGGTTTAAACCTGTTTAAGCTGGTTCAATCCAGTTTTATCCGGTTTAAACCGGTTTAAGCTGGTTCAATCCGGTTTTATCCGGTTTAAACCGGTTCAATCTTGTTTTATCCGGTTTAAACCGGTTGAAACCAGTTCAATCCGGTTTTATCTGGTTTAGACTAGTTCAAACCGGTTCAATCCGGTTTTATACATTTGAAACCAGTTCTATCCATTTCTATCTGGTTTAAACCGGTTTAAACTGGTTCAATCCGGTTTTATCCGGTTTAAAGTGGTTCTATCCGTTTTAAACCGGTTTAAAACAGTTCATTCCGGTTTTATTCGGTTTAAACCGGTTCAATCTGTTTTTATCCGGTTTAAACAGTTTCAATCCGTTTTTATCCGGTTTAAACCTGTTCAATCCGGTTTTATCCGGTTTAAACCGGTTCTATCCGGTTTTATCCGGTTTAAACCGGTTTAGCCCGGTTCTATCCGGTTAAAACCGGTTTAAACCGGTTCAATCCCATTTTATCCGGTTTAAACCGGTTCAATCCGGTTTTATCGGGTTTAAACCGGTTTAAGCTGGTTCAATCCGATTTTATCCGGTTTAAACTGGTTCAATCTGGTTTTATCTGGTTTAAACTGGTTGAAACCAGTTCTAACCGGTTTAGACTGGTTCAAACCGGTTCAATCCGGTTTTATCCGGTTTAAACCGGTTCTATCCGTTTCTATCTGGTTTAAACCTTTTTAAACTGGTTCAATCTGGTTTTATCCATTTTAAACCGGTTCAGTCTGATTTTATCCGGTTTAAACTGGTTCAATCCGGTTTTATCCGGTTTAAAACGGTTTGAACCGGTTCAATCCGGTTTTATCCGGTTTAAACCTGTTCAATCCGGTTCTATCCGGTTTAAACCGGTTTAAACCGGTTAATCCGGTTTTATCCGGCTTAAACCGGTTCAATCTGGTATTATCCGGTTTAAACTGGTTCAATTTGGTTTTATCCCGTTTAAACCGGTTTTATCTGGTTTAAACCGGTATAAACCAGTTCACTCCGGTTTTATCCTGTTTAAACCGGTTTAAACCGGATCAATCCGGTTTTATCCGGCTTCAACCGATTTTACCCAGTTCTATACGGTTTAAAATGGTTTAAACCTGTTCAATCCGATTTCATCCGGTTTAAACCAATTCAACCCTGTTTTATCCGGTTTAAACCGGTTTAAGCTGGTTCAATCCGGGTTTATCCGGTTTAAACCGCTTCAATCTTGTTTAATGCGATTTGAACCGGTTGAAACCAGTTCAATTCGGTTTTGTCCGGTTTAGACCACTTCAATCCGGTTTTATCCGGTTTAAACCGGTTCTATGCTGTTTATACCAGTTTAAGCCTGTTCAATCGGGTTTTATCCAGTTTAGACCTGTTTAAGCCGGTTCATTCCGGTTTTATCCAGCTTAAACCGGTTTAAACCCTTTTAATCCGTTTTTATCTAGTTTCAACCGGTTTACACCGGTTCAATCCGGTTTTATCCGGTTTATGCCGTTTCTATCCGGTTCTATCCGTTTTAAACCGGTTTAAACCAGTTCATTCCGGTTTTATCCGGTTTCAACCGGTTTGAACCGGTTCAATCCGGTTTTATCCGGTTTTAACCAGTTTGAACCGGTTCAATCCGGTTTTATCCGGTTCAAAACGGTTTAAGCCGGTTCAATCCGGTTTTATCCGGTTTAAACCGGTTCAATCTGGTTTGAACCGGTTTAAACCAGTTTGAACAGGTTCAATCCGGTTTTATCCGGTTTAAACCGGTTTAAGCCGGTTCAATCCGGTTTTATCCAGTTTAAACCGGTTCTATCCGGTTCTATCTGGTTGAAACCAGTTTAAACCGGTTCAATCCGGTTTTATCCGGTTTAAACCGGTGTTATCCGGTTTAGACCAGTTTAAACCAGTTCAATCCGGTTTTAATCGGATTAAACCGGTTCAATCTGGTTTTATCCGGTTTAAACCGCTTTAAAACGGTTTAATCCGGTTTTATCCGGTTTAAACCAGTTTGAACCGTTTCAATCCGGTTTTATCCGGTTTAAACCATTTAAACCGGTTCAATCCGGATTTATCCGGTTAAAACCGGTTCTATCCGGTTCTATCCGGTTTAAACCGGTTCTATCCGGTTCTATCTGGTGTAAACCGGTTTAAACCGCTTCAATCCGGTTTTATCCGGTTTAAACCGGTTTAAACTGGTTCAATCCGGTTTTATCCGGTTTAAACTGGTTTCAACCGGTTCTATCTGGTTTAAACCGGTTTGAGCCGGTTCATGCCTGTTTTATCCGGTTTAAACCGGTACTGGTTTAAACCGGTTATATCCAGTTTAAACAGGTTTAAGCCGGTTCAATCCGGTTTTATCAATTTTAAACCGGTTCAATCCGTTTTATTTCCGGTTTAAATCGGTTTAAACCAGTTCATTCCGGTTTTATCCGGTTTAAACCGGTTTTAACCGATTCAATCCGGTTTATCCAGTATAAACTGGTTTAATCCGTTTCAATCCGGTTTTATCTGCTTTAAACCGATTTAAACCGGTTCAGTCCGGTTTAAACCGTTTCAATCTGGTTTTATCCGGTTTGAACCGGTTTAAACCGCTTCAATCCGGTTTTATCCGGTTTAAACCAGTTCTATCCGGTTCTATCCGGTTGAAACCGGTTTAATACGGTTCAATCCGGTTTGATCCGGTTTAAACCGGTTCAATCTGGTTTTATCCGGTTTAAACCGGTTTTAACCGATTCAATCCGGTTTATCCAGTATAAACTGGTTTAATCCGTTTCAATCCGGTTTTATCTGCTTTAAACCGATTTAAACCGGTTCAGTCCGGTTTTATCCGGTTTCAACCGGTTTTACCCGGTTCTATACGGTTTAAACAGGTTTAAACCTGTTCAATCTGATTTCATCCGGTTTAAACCGATTCAACCCAGTTTTATCCGTTTTAAACCGGTTTAAGCTGGTTCAATCCGGTTTTATCCAGTTTAAACCGGTTTTATCCGTTTTAAACCGGTTTAATCCAGTTCAATCCGGTTTTATCCGGTTTAAACCGTTTCTATCCGGTTCTATCCGTTTTAAACCGGTTTAAACCAGTTCATTCCGGTTTTATCCGGTTTAAACCAGTTTGAACCAGTTCAATCCGGTTTTATCTCGTTTAGAACGTTTCTATCCGGTTCTATCCTTTTTAAATCGGATTAAACTGGTTCTATCCGGTTCTATCCTGTTTTAACTGGATTAAACCTGTTCAATCTGGTTTTATCGGGTTTAAACCGGTTCTATCCGTTTCCATCTGGTTTAAACGGGTTTCAACTGGTTCAATCCGGTTTTATCCGTTTTGAACCGGTTCAATCTGATTTTATCCGGTTTAAACTGTTTCAATTTGGTTTTATCCGGTTTAAACCGGTTTGAACCGGTTCAATCCGGTTTTATCCGGTTTAAACCAGTTTAAACTGGGTCAATCCGGTTTTATCCAGTTTAAACCTATTCAATCCGGTTTTCTCCAGTTTAAACCGGTTTAGTCTCTTTCAATCCGGTTTTATCCAGTTTAAACCGGTTCTATCCGGTTCTATCCGGATGAAACCGGTTTAAACCGGTTCAATCCGGTTTTATCCTGTTTAAACCTGTTCAATCCGGTTTTATCCACTTTAAACCGGTTTAAACCGGTTCAATCCGGTTTTATCCGGTTTAAACCGGATCTATCCGGTTCTATCCGGTTTAAACCGGTTCTATCCGGTTCTATCCGGTTGAAAACGGTTTAATACGGTTCAATCCGGTTTTATCAGGTTTCAACCGGTTTTACCCGGTTCTATATGGTTTAAACAGGTTTAAACCTGGTCAATCCGATTTCATCCGGTTTAAACCGATTCAACCCAGTTTTATCCGGTTTAAACCGGTTTAAGCTGGTTCAATCCGGTTTAATCCAGTTCAATCCGGTTTTACCCGGTTTAAAACGTTTCTATCCGGTTCTATCCGTTTTAAACCGGTTTAAACCAGTTCATTCCGGTTTTATCAGGTTTAAACCAGTTTGAACCGGTTCAATACGGTTTAATCCGGTTTAAACCGGTTTGAAACGGTTCAATCCGGTTTAAACCAGTTTAAGCCGGTTCAATCCTGTTTTATCCGGTTTAAACCGGTTCTATCCGTTTCTATACAGTTGAAACCGGTTTAAACTGATTCAATCCGGTTTTATCCGGTTTAAACCGGTTTAGTCTGGTTTTATCCGGTTTAAACCGGTTTAAAACGGTTCAATCCGGTTTTATCCGGTTTAAACCGGTTCTATGCTGTTTATACCAGTTTAAGCCTGTTCAATCGGGTTTTATCCGGTTTAGACCTGTTTAAGCCGGTTCATTCCGGTTTTATCCAGTTTAAACCGGTTATATCCGGTTCTATCCGGTTGAAACCAGTTTAAACTGGTTCAATCCGGTTTTATCCAGTTTAAACCTTTTTGAACCGGTTCAATCCGGTTTTATCCGGTTTAAACCGGTTTAAGCTGGTTCAATCCGGTTTTATCCAGTTTAAGCCGGTTCAATCTGGTTTTATCCGGTTTAAACCGGTTTAAACTGGTTCAATCCGGTTTTTTCCGGTTTAAACAGGTTCATTCCGGTTTTATCCGTTTAAAACCGGTTTGAAACGGTTCAATCCGGTTTTATCTGGTTTAAACCGGTTTGAACCGGTTCAATCCGGTTTTATGTGGTTTAAACCGGTTCAATCTGGTTTTATCCGGTTTAAACCGGTTTTATCCGGGTTAGACCGGTTTAAACCAGTTCAATCCGGTTTTAATCGGCTTAAACTGGTTCAATCTGGTTTTATCCAGTTTAAAGCGCTTTAAAACGGTTTAATCCGGTTTTATCCGGTTTAAACTAGTTTGAACCGGTTCAATCCGGTTTTATCTCGTTTAGACTGGTTCTATCCGGTTCTATCCTTTTTAAATCGGATTAAACTGGTTCTATCCTGTCCTATCCTGTTTTAACTGGATTAAACCAGTTCAATCCGGTTTTATCCGGTTTAAACCGGTTCTATCCGTTTCCATCTGGTTTAAAGGGGTTTCAACTGGTTCAATCCGGTTTTATCCGTTTTGAACCGGTTCAATCTGATTTTATCCGGTTTAAACTGTTTCAATTTGGTTTTATCCGGTTTAAACCGGTTTGAACCGGTTCAATCCGGTTTTATCTGGTTTAAACCAGTTTAAACTGGGTCAATCCGGTTTTATCCAGTTTAAACCTATTCAATCCGGTTTTCTCCAGTTTAAACCGGTTTAGACTGTTTCAATCCCGTTTTATCCAGTTTAAACCGGCTCTATCCGGTTCTATCTTGTTGAAACCGGTTTAAACCGGTTCAATCCGGTTTTATCCGGTTTAAACCAGTTCAATCCGGTTTTATCCACTTTAAACCGGTTTAAACCGGTTCAATCCGGTTTTATCCGGTTTAAACCGGTTCTATCCGATTCTATCCGGTTTAAACCGGTTCTATCC
This sequence comes from Cynocephalus volans, assembly GCF_027409185.1. Taxonomy (NCBI): domain Eukaryota; kingdom Metazoa; phylum Chordata; class Mammalia; order Dermoptera; family Cynocephalidae; genus Cynocephalus; species Cynocephalus volans. The sequence continues at coordinate 132,655,783 of NC_084470.1, read as the reverse complement.
GGTTCTATCTGGTGTAAACCGGTTTAAACCGGTTCAATCCGGTTTTATCCGGTTTAAACCGGTTTGAGCCGGTTCATGCCTGTTTTATCCGGTTTAAACCGGATACCGGTTTAAACCGGATCTATCCAGTTTAAACAGGTTTAAGCCGGTTCAATCCGGTTTTATCCAGTTTAAACCGGTTCAATCCGTTTTTTCCGGTTTAAATCGGTTTAAACCAGTTCATTCCGGTTTTATCCGTTTTAAGCCGGTTCAATCCGGTTTAAACCGTTTCAATCTGGTTTTATCCGGTTTGAACCGGTTTAAACCACTTCAATCCGGTTTTATCCGGTTTAAACCATTTCTATCCGGTTCTATCCGTTTTAAACCGGTTTAAACCAGTTCATTCCGGTTTTATCAGGTTTAAACTGGTTTGAACCTGTTCAATACGGTTTAATCCGGTTTAAACCGGTTTGAAACGGTTCAATCCGGTTTAAACCAGTTTAAGCCGGTTCAATCCTGTTTTATCCGGTTTAAACCGGTTCTATCCATTTCTATACAGTTGAAACCGGTTTAAACTGGTTCAATCCGGTTTTATCCAGTTTAAACCAGTTCAGTCTGGTATTATCCGGTTTAAACTGGTTCAATTTGGTTTTATCCCGTTTGAACCGGTTTTATCCGGTTTAAACCGGTATAAACCAGTTCAATCCGGTTTTATCCTGTTTAAACCGGTTTAAACCGGATCAATCCGATTTTATCCGGTTTAAACCGGTTCAATCCAGTTTTATCCGGTTTAAACCGTTTTAAGCTGGTTCAATCCGGTTTTATCCGGTTTAAACCGGTTCAATCTTGTTTTATCCGGTTTAAAACGGTTGAAACCAGTTCAATCTGGTTTTATCTGGTTTAGACCATTTCAACCCGGTTCACTCCAGTTTTATCCGGTTTAAACCAGGTGTATCAATTTCTATCTGATTTAAACCGGTTTAAACTGGTTCAATCCGGTTTTATCCGTTTTAAACCGGTTCAATCTGGTTTTATGGGGTTTAAACTGGTTCAATTTGGTTTTATCCGGTTTAAAGCGGTTTTATCCGTTTTAAACCGCTTTAATCCAGTTCAATCCGGTTATATCCGGTTTAAACCGGTTTGAACCAGTTCAGTCCTGTTTTATCCGGTTTAAACCGGTTCTATACAGTTGAAACCGGTTTAAATCGTTTCAATCAGGTTTTATCCGGTTTAAACCGGTTCAATCCGGTTTTATCCGGTTTGAACCGGTTCAATCCGGTTTTATCCGGTTTAAACCGGTTCATTCCGGTTTTATCCGGTTAAAACCGGTTTGAAATGGTTCAATCCGGTTTTATCCGGTTTAAACTGGTTCAGTCCAGTTTTATCCGGTTTAAACCAGTTCATTCCGGTTTTATCCGGTTTAAACCGGTTCAATCCGGTTTTATCTGGTTTAAACCTGTTCACTCTGGTTTTATCAGGTTTAAACCGGTTTGAACCGGTTCAATCCGGTTTTACCCGGTTTAAACCTGTTTAAGCTGGTTCAATCCGGTTTTATCCAGTTTAAACTGGTTCTATCCGGTTCTATCCAGTTGAAACCGGTTTAAACCAGTTCAAAGCGGTTTTATCCGGTTAAAACCGGTTCAATCCGTTTTTATCCAGTTTTAACCGGTTCTATCCGGTTTAAACCCTTTTAAGCCAGTTCAATCTGGTTTTATCCAGTTTAAACCGGTCCTATCAGGTTTAAACCGGTTTAGGCCAGTTCATTCCGGTTTTATCAATTTTAAACCGGTTTAAACTGCTTCAATCCGTTTATATCCGGTTTAAACCGGTTCAATCCGGTTTTATCTGGTTTAAACCGGTTCAATCTGGTTTTATCCAGTTTAAACAGGTTCTATCCAGTTCTATCCAGTTTAAACCGGTTCTATACGGTTCTATTTGGTTTAAACTGGTTCAATCCGGTTTTATCTGGTTTAAACCGGTTCAATATGGTTTTATCCGGTTTAAACCGGTTCTATCCGGTTTTATCCGGTTTTAGACAGGTTCAATCTGGTTTTATCCGGTTTAAACCACTTTAAACTGGTTCAATCTGATTTTATCCGGTTTAAACCTGTTCTATCCGGTTTAAAACGGTTTGAACTGGTTCAATCCGGTTTTATTAGGTTTAAACCAGTTTAAACCGGTTCAATCCGTTTTTAACCGGTTTAAACCTGTTCAAACAGTTTTTATCCGGTTTCAACCCATTCAATCCGGTATTATCCAGTTTAAACCGGTTCTATCCGTTTCTATCCGGTTAAAACCGGTTCTATCCGATTCTATCCAGTTTAAACCGGTTCAATCCGTTTTTATCCGGTTTAAACCTGTTCAATCTGGTTTTATCCGGTTTAAACCGGTTCTATCCGGTTTTATCCGGATTAAACCGGTTTAGCCCTGTTCTATCCGGTTTAAACCGGTTTAAACCGGTTCAATCCCATTTTATCCGGTTTAAACCGGTTCAATCCGGTTTTATCCGGTTTAAACCGGTTTAAGCCGGTTCAATCCGGTTTTATCTGGTTTAAACCAGTTCACTCTGGTTTTATCCAGTTTAAAACGGTTTGAACCCGTTCAATCCGGTTTTATCCGGTTTAAACCTGTTTAAGCTGGTTCAACCCGGTTTTATCCAGTTTAAACCGGTTCTATCCGGTTCTATCCAGCTGAAACCGATTTAAACCAGTTCAATGCGGTTTTATCCGGTTAAATCCGGTTCAATCCGGCTTTATCCGGTTTAAACCTATTTAAACCGGTTCAATCTGTTTTATCCAGTTTAAACCGGTTCTATCCGGTTCTATCCGGTTGAAACCAGTTTAAACTGGTTCAATCCGGTTTTATCCGGTTTAAACCGGGTTAAGCTGGTTCAATCCAGTTTTATCCGGTTTTAACCGGTTCAATCTTGTTTTATCCGGTTTAAACCGTTTGAAACCAGTTCAATCCGGTTTTATCTGGTTTAGACCAGTTCAAACCGGTTCAATCCGGTTTTATCCAGTTTAAACCAGTTCTATCCATTTCTATATGGTTTAAACCGGTTTAACCTGGTTCAATCCGGTTTTATCCGGTTTAAACCGGTTCTATCCGTTTTAAACCAGTTTAAAACAGTTCATTCTGGTTTTATCCGTTTTAAACCGGTTTGAACCGGTTCAATCCGGTTTTATCCGTTTTAAACCGGTTTGAACCGGTTCAATCCGGATTTATCCGGTTTAAACCGGTTTAAGCCGGTTCAATCCGGTTTTATCTGGTTTAAACCGGTTTAAGCCGGTTCAATCCGGTTTTATCAAGTTTAAAACGGTTCTATTCATTTCCATCTGGGTTAAAAGGTTTGAAACTGGTTCAATCCGTTTTTATACGTTTTAAACCAGTTCAATCTGATTTTATCCGGTTTAAACTGGTTCAATCCGGTTTTATCCGGTTTAAACCGGTTTAAACCGGGTAAATCCGGTTTTATCCGGTTTAAACCTCTTCAATCCGGTTTTTTCCAGTTTAAACCGGTTTATACCAGTTCAATCCGGTTTTATCCTCTTTAAACCGGTTTAAACCGGTTCAATCCGGTTTTATCCGGTTGAAACCGGTTCTATCCGGTTCTATCCGGTTTAAACCGGTTCTATCCGGTTCTATCTGGTTTAAGCCGGTTTAAACCGGTTCAATCCGATTTTATTCGGTTTAAACCGGATCAATCCGGTTTTATCCAGTTTAAACCGGTTTAAACTGGTTCAGTCCGGTTTTATCCGGTTTAAACCGGATCAATCCCGTTTTATCCGGTTTAAACCGGTTTAAGCCGGTTCAATCTGGTTTTATCTGGTTTAAACCGGTTTAAGCCGGTTCAATCCGGTTTTATCCAGTTTAAACCGGTTCTATCCGGTTCTATCCGGTTGAAACCAGTTTAAAACGATTCAATCCGGTTTTATCCGGTTTAAACCAGTTCAATCCTGTTTTATCCGGTTCAAACCGGTTCTATCCGGATCTATACAGTTGAAACCGGTTTAAACCAGTTCAATCAGGTTTTATCCGGTTTAAACCGGTTCTATCCGGTTGAAAGCGTTTTAAACCGGTTCAATCCGGTTTTATCCGGTTTAAACCGGTTCAGTCTGGTTTTATCCGGTTTCAACCGGTTTAAACCGGTTCAATCCGGTTTTATCCGGTTTAAACCGGTTCTATGCTGTTTATACCAGTTTAAGCCTGTTCAATCGGGTTTTATCCGGTTTAGACCTGTTTAAGCCGGTTCATTCCAGTTTTATCCAGTTTAAACCGGTTTAAACCCTTTCAATCCGTTTTTATCCAGTTTCAACCGGTTTACACCGGATCAATCCGGTTTTATCCGGTTTAAACCGTTTCTATCCACTTCTATCCGTTTTAAACCCGTTTAATCCATTTCATACTGGTTTTATCCGGTTTAAACCGGTTTGAACCGGTTCAATCCGGTTTTATCCGGTTTAAACCGGTTTAAGCTGGTTCAATCCGGTTTCATCCGGTTTAAACCGGTTCAATCCGGTTTTATCCAGTTTAAACCGGATCTATCCGGTTCTATCCGGTTGAAACCAGTTTAATCCGGTTCAATCCGGTTTTATCCAGTTTAAACCAGTTCAATCCGGTTTTATCCGGTTTAAACCGGTTCAATCCGCTTTTATCCGGTTTAAACCGATTCATTCCGGTTTTATCCGGTTTAAACCGGTTTGAAATGGTTCAATCCGGTTTTATCCGGTTTAAACCAGTTTGAACCGGTTCAATCCGGTTTTATCCGGTTTAAACCGGTTTAAACCGGTTCAATCCTATTTTATCTCGTTTAGACCCGTTCTATCCGGTTCTATCCTTTTTAAATCGGATTAAACTGGTTCTATCCTGTTCTATCCTGTTTTAACTGGATTAAACCAGTTCAATCCGGTTTTATCGGGTTTAAACCGGTTCTATCCGTTTCCATCTGGTTTAAACGGGTTTCAACTGGTTCAATCCGGTTTTATCCGTTTTAATCTGGTTCAATCTGATTTTATCCGGTTTAAACTGTTTCAATTTGGTTTTATCCGGTTTAAACCAGTTTGAACCGGTTCAATCTGGTTTTATCCGGTTTAAACCGGTTTAAACTGGGTCAATCCGGTTTTGTCCAGTTTAAACCTGTTCAATCCGTTTTTCTCTAGTTTAAACCGGTTTAGACAGGTTCAATCCGGTTTTACCCAGTTTAAACCGGTTCTATCCGGTTCTATCCGGTTGAAACCGGTTTAAACCGGTTCAATCCGGTTTTATCCGGTTTAAACCAGTTAAATCCGGTTTTATCCGCTTCAAACCGGTTTAAACCGGTTCAATCCGGTTTTATCCGGTTTAAACCGGTTCTATCCAGTTCTTTCCGGTTTAAACCGGTTCTATCCTGTTCTATCTGGTTTAAACCGGTTCAATCCGGTTTTATTCGGTTTAAACCGGTTTTAACTGGTTCAATCCGGTTTTATCCGGTTTAAACGGTTTCTATCCGGTTTAAACCGGTTCTATCTGGTTTAAACCGGTTTAAACCGCTTCAATCCGGTTTTATCCGGTTTAAACCGGTTTAAACCAGTTCAATCCGGTTTTATCCGGTTTAAACTGTTTTCAGCCGGTTCTATCCGGTTTAAACCGGTTTGAGCCGGTTCATGCCGGTTTTATCCGGTTTAAACCGGTTCTATCCGGTTTTATCCGGATTAAACCGGTTTAGCCCTGTTCTATCCGGTTTAAACCGGTTTAAACTGGTTCAATCCCATTTTATCCGGTTTAAACCGGTTCAATCCGGTTTTATCTGGTTTAAACCAGTTCACTCTGGTTTTATCCAGTTTAAAACGGTTTGAACCGGTTCAATCCGGTTTTATCCGTTTTAAACCTGTTTAAGCTGGTTCAACCCGGTTTTATCCAGTTTAAACCGGTTCTATCCGGTTCTATCCAGCTGAAACCGATTTAAACCAGTTCAATGCGGTTTTATCCGGTTAAAACCGGTTCAATCCGGCTTTATCCGGTTTAAACCTATTTAAACCGGTTCAATCTGTTTTATCCAGTTTAAACCGGTTCTATCCGGTTCTATCCGGTTGAAACCAGTTTAAACTGGTTCAATCCGGTTTTATCCGGTTTAAACCGGGTTAAGCTGGTTCAATCCAGTTTTATCCGGTTTAAACCGGTTCAATCTTGTTTTAACCGGTTTAAACCGTTTGAAACCAGTTCAATCCGGTTTTATCTGGTTTAGACCAGTTCAAACCGGTTCAATCCGGTTTTATCCAGTTTAAACCAGTTCTATCCATTTCTATATGGTTTAAACCGGTTTAACCTGGTTCAATCCGGTTTTATCCGGTTTAAACCGGTTCTATCCGTTTTAAACCAGTTTAAAACAGTTCATTCCGGTTTTATCCGGTTTAAACCGGTTTGAACCGGTTCAATCCGGTTTTATCCGGTTTAAACCGGTTTGAACCAGTTCAATCCGGATTTATCCGGTTTAAACCGGTTTAAGCAGGTTCAATCCGGTTTTATCTGGTTTAAACCGGTTTAAGCCGGTTCAATCCGGTTTTATCAAGTTTAAAACGGTTCTATTCGTTTCCATCTGGGTTAAAAGTGTTGAAACTGGTTCAATCCGGTTTTATACGTTTTAAACCAGTTCAATCTGATTTTATCCGGTTTAAACTGGTTCAATTTGGTTTTATCCGGTTTAAACCGGTTTGAACCGGTTCAATCTGGTTTTATCCGGTTTAAACTGGTTTAAAGCGGGTAAATCCATTTTTATCCGGTTTAAACTTCTTCAATCCGGTTTTCTCCAGTTTAAACCGGTTTATACCAGTTCAATCCCGTTTTATCCGCTTTAAACCGGTTTAAACCCGTTCAATCCGGTTTTATCCGGTTTAAACCGGTTCTATCCGGTTTTATCCGGTTTAAACCGGTTCTATCCGGTTCTATCCGGTTTAAACCGGTTCTATCCGGTTCTATCTGGTTTAAGCCGGTTTAAACCGGTTCAATCCGGTTTTATTCGGTTTAAACCGGATCAATCCGGTTTTATCCAGTTTAAACCGGTTTAAACTGGTTCAGTCCGGTTTTATCCGGTTTAAACCGGTTCTATCCAGTTTAAACCGGTTTAAACCGCTTCAATCCGGTTTTATCCGGTTTAAACCGGATCAATCCCGTTTTATCCGGTTTAAACCGGTTTAAACCGGTTCAATCTGGTTTTATCTGGTTTAAACCGGTTTAAGCCGGTTCAATCCGGTTTTATCCAGTTTCAACCGGTTCTATCCGGTTCTATCCGGTTGAAACCAGTTTAAAACGGTTCAATCCGGTTTTATCCGGTTTAAACCAGTTCAATCCTGTTTTATCCGGTTCAAACCGGTTCTATCCGGATCTATACAGTTGAAACCGGTTTAAACCAGTTCAATCAGGTTTTATCCGGTTTAAACCGGTTCTATCCGGTTGAAAGCGTTTTAAACCGGTTCAATCCGGTTTTATCCGGTTTAAACCGGTTCAGTCTGGTTTTATCCGGTTTCAACCGGTTTCAACCGGTTCAATCCGGTTTTATCCGGTTTAAACCGGTTCTATGCTGTTTATACCAGTTTAAGCCTCTTCAATCGGGTTTTATCCGGTTTAGACCTGTTTAAGCCGGTTCAATTCAGTTTTATCCAGTTTAAACCGGTTTAAACCCTTTCAATCCGTTTTTATCCAGTTTCAACCGGTTTACACCGGATCAATCCGGTTTTATCCGGTTTAAACCGGTTCTATCCAGTTCTTTCCGGTTTAAACCGGTTCTATCCTGTTCTATCTGGTTTAAACCGGTTCAATCCGGTATTATCCGGTTTAAACCGGTTTAAACTGGTTCAATCCGGTTTTATCCGGTTTAAACGGTTTCTATCCGGTTTAAACCGGTTCTATCTGGTTTAAACCGTTTAAACCGCTTCAATCCGGTTTTATCCGGTTTAAACCGGTTTAAACCAGTTCAATCCGGTTTTATCCGGTTTAAACTGTTTTCAGCCGTTTCTATCCGGTTTAAACCAGTTTGAGCCGGTTCATGCCGGTTTTATCCGGTTTAAACCAGATACCGGTTTAAACCGGCTCTATCCAGTTTAAACAGGTTTAAGCCGGTTCAATCCGGTTTTATCCAGTTTAAACCAGTTCAATCCGTTTTTTCCGGTTCAATCCGGTTTAAACCGTTTCAATCTGGTTTTATCTGGTTTGATCCGGTTTAAACCGCTTCAATCCGGTTTTATCCTGTTTAAACCAGTTCTATCTGGTTCTTTCCGGTTGAAACCGGTTTAATCCGGTTCAATCCGGTTTGCTCCGGTTTAAACCGGTTCAATCTGGTTTAATCCGGTTTAAACCGGTTTTAACCGATTCAATCCGGTTTATCCAGTATAAACTGGTTTAATCCGTTTCAATCCGGTTTTATCCGGTTTACACCGATTTAAACCGGTTCAGTCCGGTTTTATCCAGATAAACCTGTTATATCCGGTTTAAACCGGTATAAACCAGTTCAATCCGGTTTTATCCTGTTTAAACCGGTTTAAACCCTTTCAATCCGTTTTTATCCGTTTTCAACCGGTTTACACCGGTTCAATCCGGTTTTATCCGGTTTAAACCTCTTCAATCCGGTTTTTTCCAGTTTAAACCGGTTTATACCAGTTCAATCCGGTTTTATCCTCTTTAAACCGGTTTAAACCGGTTCAATCCGGTTTTATCCGGTTGAAACCGGTTCTATCCGGTTCTATCCGGTTTAAACCGGTTCTATCCGGTTCTATCTGGTTTAAGCCGGTTTAAACCGGTTCAATCCGATTTTATTCGGTTTAAACCGGATCAATCCGGTTTTATCCAGTTTAAACCGGTTTAAACTGGTTCAGTCCGGTTTTATCCGGTTTAAACCGGATCAATCCCGTTTTATCCGGTTTAAACCGGTTTAAGCCGGTTCAATCTGGTTTTATCTGGTTTAAACCGGTTTAAGCCGGTTCAATCCGGTTTTATCCAGTTTAAACCGGTTCTATCCGGTTCTATCCGGTTGAAACCAGTTTAAAACGATTCAATCCGGTTTTATCCGGTTTAAACCAGTTCAATCCTGTTTTATCCGGTTCAAACCGGTTCTGTCCGGATCTATACAGTTGAAACCGGTTTAAACCAGTTCAATCAGGTTTTATCCGGTTTAAACCGGTTCTATCCGGTTGAAAGCGTTTTAAACCGGTTCAATCCGGTTTTATCCGGTTTAAACCGGTTCAGTCTGGTTTTATCCGGTTTCAACTGGTTTAAACCGGTTCAATCCCGTTTTATCCGGTTTAAACCGGTTCTATGCTGTTTATACCAGTTTAAGCCTGTTCAATCGGGTTTTATCCGGTTTAGACCTGTTTAAGCCGGTTCATTCCAGTTTTATCCAGTTTAAACCGGTTTAAACCCTTTCAATCCGTTTTTATCCAGTTTCAACCGGTTTACACCGGATCAATCCGGTTTTATCCGGTTTAAACCGTTTCTATCCACTTCTATCCGTTTTAAACCCGTTTAATCCATTTCATACTGGTTTTATCCGGTTTAAACCGGTTTGAACCGGTTCAATCCGGTTTTATCCGGTTTAAACCGGTTTAAGCTGGTTCAATCCGGTTTCATCCAGTTTAAACCGGTTCAATCCGGTTTTATCCAGTTTAAACCGGTTCTATCCGGTTCTATCCGGTTGAAACCAGTTTAATCCGGTTCAATCCGGTTTTATCCAGTTTAAACCAGTTCAATCCGGTTTTATCCGGTTTAAACCGGTTCAATCCGCTTTTATCCGGTTTAAACCGATTCATTCCGGTTTTATCCGGTTTAAACCGGTTTGAAATGGTTCAATCCGGTTTTATCCGGTTTAAACCAGTTTGAACCGGTTCAATCCGGTTTTATCCGGTTTAAACCGGTTTAAACCGGTTCAATCCTATTTTATCTCGTTTAGACCCGTTCTATCCGGTTCTATCCTTTTTAAATCGGATTAAACTGGTTCTATCCTGTTCTATCCTGTTTTAACTGGATTAAACCAGTTCAATCCGGTTTTATCGGGTTTAAACCGGTTCTATCCGTTTCCATCTGGTTTAAACGGGTTTCAACTGGTTCAATCCGGTTTTATCCGTTTTAATCTGGTTCAATCTGATTTTATCCGGTTTAAACTGTTTCAATTTGGTTTTATCCAGTTTAAACCAGTTTGAACCGGTTCAATCTGGTTTTATCCGGTTTAAACCGGTTTAAACTGGGTCAATCCGGTTTTGTCCAGTTTAAACCTGTTCAATCCGTTTTTCTCTAGTTTAAACCGGTTTAGACAGGTTCAATCCGGTTTTACCCAGTTTAAACCGGTTCTATCCGGTTCTATCCGGTTGAAACCGGTTTAAACCGGTTCAATCCGGTTTTATCCGGTTTAAACCAGTTCAATCCGGTTTTATCCGCTTCAAACCGGTTTAAACCGGTTCAATCCGGTTTTATCCGGTTTAAACCGGTTCTATCCAGTTCTTTCCGGTTTAAACCGGTTCTATCCTGTTCTATCTGGTTTAAACCGGTTCAATCCGGTTTTATTCGGTTTAAACCGGTTTTAACTGGTTCAATCCGGTTTTATCCGGTTTAAACGGTTTCTATCCGGTTTAAACCGGTTCTATCTGGTTTAAACCGGTTTAAACCACTTCAATCCGGTTTTATCCGGTTTAAACCGGTTTAAACCAGTTCAATCCGGTTTTATCCGGTTTAAACCGGTTTAAACCGGTTCAATCTGGTTTTATCTGGTTTAAACCGGTTTAAGCCGGTTCAATCCGGTTTTATCCAGTTTCAACCGGTTCTATCCGGTTCTATCCGGTTGAAACCAGTTTAAAACGGTTCAATCCGGTTTTATCCGGTTTAAACCAGTTCAATCCTGTTTTATCCGGTTCAAACCGGTTCTATCCGGATCTATACAGTTGAAACCGGTTTAAACCAGTTCAATCAGGTTTTATCCGGTTTAAACCGGTTCTATCCGGTTGAAAGCGTTTTAAACCGGTTCAATCCGGTTTTATCCGGTTTAAACCGGTTCAGTCTGGTTTTATCCGGTTTCAACCGGTTTAAACCGGTTCAATCCGGTTTTATCCGGTTTAAACCGGTTCTATGCTGTTTATACCAGTTTAAGCCTCTTCAATCGGGTTTTATCCGGTTTAGACCTGTTTAAGCCGGTTCAATTCAGTTTTATCCAGTTTAAACCGGTTTAAACCCTTTCAATCCGTTTTTATCCAGTTTCAACCGGTTTACACCGGATCAATCCGGTTTTATCCGGTTTAAAGCGGTTCTATCCAGTTCTTTCCGGTTTTAACCGGTTCTATCCTGTTCTATCTGGTTTAAACCGGTTCAATCCGGTATTATCCGGTTTAAACCAGTTTAAACTGGTTCAATCCGGTTTTATCCGGTTTAAACGGTTTCTATCCGGTTTAAACCGGTTCTATCTGGTTTAAACCGGTTTAAACCGCTTCAATCCGGTTTTATCCGGTTTAAACTGTTTTCAGCCGTTTCTATCCGTTTTAAACCAGTTTGAGCCGGTTCATGCCGGTTTTATCCGGTTTAAACCAGATACCGGTTTAAACCGGCTCTATCCAGTTTAAACAGGTTAAAGCCGGTTCAATCCGGTTTTATCCAGTTTAAACCAGTTCAATCCGTTTTTTCCGGTTCAATCCGGTTTAAACCGTTTCAATCTGGTTTTATCTGGTTTGATCCGGTTTAAACCGCTTCAATCCGGTTTTATCCTGTTTAAGCCAGTTCTATCTGGTTCTTTCCGGTTGAAACCGGTTTAATCCGGTTCAATCCGGTTTGCTCCGGTTTAAACCGGTTCAATCTGGTTTAATCCGGTTTAAACCGGTTTTAACCGATTCAATCCGGTTTATCCAGTATAAACTGGTTTAATCCGTTTCAATCCGGTTTTATCCGGTTTACACCGATTTAAACCGGTTCAGTCCGGTTTTATCCAGATAAACCTGTTATATCCGGTTTAAACCGGTATAAACCTGTTCAATCCGGTTTTATCCTGTTTAAACCGGTTTAAACCCTTTCAATCCGTTTTTATCCGTTTTCAACTGGTTTACACCGGTTCAATCCGGTTTTATCCGGTTTAAACCGTTTCTATCCACTTCTATCCGTTTTAAACCCGTTTAATCCATTTCATACAGGTTTTATCCGGTTTAAACCGGTTTGAACCGGTTCAATCCGGTTTTATTCGGTTTAAACCGGTTCAGTCTGGTTTTATCCGGTTTAAACCGGTTTAAAACGGTTCAATCCGGTTTTATCCGGTTTAAACCGGTTCTATGCTGTTTATACCAGTTTAAGCCTGTTCAATCGGGTTTTATCCGGTTTAGACCGATTCAACCCAGTTTTATCCGGTTTAAACCGGTTTAAGCTGGTTCAATCTGGTTTAATCCAGTTCAATCCGGTTTTACCCGGTTTAAAACGTTTCTATCCGGTTCTATCCGTTTTAAACCGGTTTAAACCAGTTCATTCCGGTTTTATCAGGTTTAAACCAGTTTGAACCGGTTCAATACGGTTTAATCCGGTTTAAACCGGTTTGAAACGGTTCAATCCGGTTTAAACCAGTTTAAGCCGGTTCAATCCTGTTTTATCCGGTTTAAACCGGTTCTATCCGTTTCTATACAGTTGAAACCGGTTTAAACTGATTCAATCCGGTTTTATCCGGTTTAAACCGGTTCAGTCTGGTTTTATCCGGTTTAAACCGGTTTAAAACGGTTCAATCCGGTTTTATCCGGTTTAAACCGGTTCTATGCTGTTTATACCAGCTTAAGCCTGTTCAATCGGGTTTTCTCCGGTTTAGACCTGTTTAAGCCGGTTCATTCCGGTTTTATCCAGTTTAAACCGGTTATATCCGGTTCTATCCGGTTGAAACCAGTTTAAACTGGTTCAATCCGGTTTTATCCAGTTTAAACCTTTTTGAACCGGTTCAATCCAGTTTTATCCGGTTTAAACCGGTTTAAGCTGGTTCAATCCGGTTTTATCCAGTTTAAGCCGGTTCAATCTGGTTTTATCCGGTTTAAACCGGTTTAAGCCGGTTCAATCCGGTTTTATCCAGTTTAAGCCGGTTCAATCTGGTTTTATCCGGTTTAAACCGGTTTAAACTGGTTCAATCCGGTTTTTTCCGGTTTAAACAGGTTCATTCCGGTTTTATCCGTTTAAAACCGGTTTGAAACGGTTCAATCCGGTTTTATCTGGTTTAAACCGGTTTGAACCGGTTCAATCCGGTTTTATGTGGTTTAAACCGGTTCAATCTGGTTTTATCCGGTTTAAACCGGTTTTATCCGGGTTAGACCGGTTTAAACCAGTTCAATCCGGTTTTAATCGGCTTAAACTGGTTCAATCTGGTTTTATCCAGTTTAAAGCGCTTTAAAACGGTTTAATCCGGTTTTATCCGGTTTAAACTAGTTTGAACCGGTTCAATCCGGTTTTATCTCGTTTAGACTGGTTCTATCCGGTTCTATCCTTTTTAAATCGGATTAAACTGGTTCTATCCTGTCCTATCCTGTTTTAACTGGATTAAACCAGTTCAATCCGGTTTTATCCGGTTTAAACCGGTTCTATCCGTTTCCATCTGGTTTAAAGGGGTTTCAACTGGTTCAATCCGGTTTTATCCGTTTTGAACCGGTTCAATCTGATTTTATCCGGTTTAAACTGTTTCAATTTGGTTTTATCCGGTTTAAACCGGTTTGAACCGGTTCAATCCGGTTTTATCTGGTTTAAACCAGTTTAAACTGGGTCAATCCGGTTTTATCCAGTTTAAACCTATTCAATCCGGTTTTCTCCAGTTTAAACCGGTTTAGACTGTTTCAATCCGGTTTTATCCAGTTTAAACCGGCTCTATCCGGTTCTATCTTGTTGAAACCGGTTTAAACCGGTTCAATCCGGTTTTATCCGGTTTAAACCAGTTCAATCCGGTTTTATCCACTTTAAACCGGTTTAAACCGGTTCAATCCGGTTTTATCCGGTTTAAACCGGTTCTATCCGATTCTATCCGGTTTAAACCGGTTCTATCCGGTTCTATCTGGTGTAAACCGGTTTAAACCGGATCTATCCAGTTTAAACAGGTTTAAGCCGGTTCAATCCGGTTTTATCCAGTTTAAACCGGTTCAATCCGTTTTTTCCGGTTTAAATCGGTTTAAACCAGTTCATTCCGGTTTTATCCGTTTTAAGCCGGTTCAATCCGGTTTAAACCGTTTCAATCTGGTTTTATCCGGTTTGAACCGGTTTAAACCACTTCAATCCGGTTTTATCCGGTTTAAAGCATTTCTATCCGGTTCTATCCGTTTTAAACCGGTTTAAACCAGTTCATTCCGGTTTTATCAGGTTTAAACTGGTTTGAACCTGTTCGATACGGTTTAATCCGGTTTAAACCGGTTTGAAACGGTTCAATCCGGTTTAAACCAGTTTAAGCCGGTTCAATCCTGTTTTATCCGGTTTAAACCGGTTCTATCCATTTCTATACAGTTGAAACCGGTTTAAACTGGTTCAATCCGGTTTTATCCAGTTTAAACCGGTTCAGTCTGGTATTATCCGGTTTAAACTGGTTCAATTTGGTTTTATCCCGTTTGAACCGGTTTTATCCGGTTTAAACCGGTATAAACCAGTTCAATCCGGTTTTATCCTGTTTAAACCGGTTTAAACCGGATCAATCCGATTTTATCCGGTTTAAACCGGTTCAATCCAGTTTTATCCGGTTTAAACCGTTTTAAGCTGGTTCAATCCGGTTTTATCCGGTTTAAACCGGTTCAATCTTGTTTTATCCGGTTTAAAACGGTTGAAACCAGTTCAATCTGGTTTTATCTGGTTTAGACCATTTCAACCCGGTTCACTCCAGTTTTATCCGGTTTAAACCAGGTGTATCAATTTCTATCTGATTTAAACCGGTTTAAACTGGTTCAATCCGGTTTTATCCGTTTTAAACCGGTTCAATCTGGTTTTATGGGGTTTAAACTGGTTCAATTTGGTTTTATCCGGTTTAAAGCGGTTTTATCCGTTTTAAACCGCTTTAATCCAGTTCAATCCGGTTATATCCGGTTTAAACCGGTTTG
Source organism: Cynocephalus volans (assembly GCF_027409185.1). NCBI lineage: Eukaryota > Metazoa > Chordata > Mammalia > Dermoptera > Cynocephalidae > Cynocephalus > Cynocephalus volans. The sequence continues at coordinate 132,640,766 of NC_084470.1, read as the reverse complement.
AACCAGTTCAGTCCTGTTTTATCCGGTTTAAACCGGTTCTATACAGTTGAAACCGGTTTAAATCGTTTCAATCAGGTTTTATCCGGTTTAAACCGGTTCAATCCGGTTTTATCCGGTTTGAACCGGTTCAATCCGGTTTTATCCGGTTTAAACCGGTTCATTCCGGTTTTATCCGGTTAAAACCGGTTTGAAATGGTTCAATCCGGTTTTATCCGGTTTAAACTGGTTCAGTCCAGTTTTATCCGGTTTAAACCAGTTCATTCCGGTTTTATCCGGTTTAAACCGGTTCAATCCGGTTTTATCTGGTTTAAACCAGTTCACTCTGGTTTTATCAGGTTTAAACCGGTTTGAACCGGTTCAATCCGGTTTTACCCGGTTTAAACCTGTTTAAGCTGGTTCAATCCGGTTTTATCCAGTTTAAACTGGTTCTATCCGGTTCTATCCAGTTGAAACCGGTTTAAACCAGTTCAAAGCGGTTTTATCCGGTTAAAACCGGTTCAATCCGTTTTTATCCAGTTTTAACCGGTTCTATCCGGTTTAAACCCTTTTAAGCCAGTTCAATCTGGTTTTATCCAGTTTAAACCGGTCCTATCAGGTTTAAACCGGTTTAGGCCGGTTCATTCCGGTTTTATCAATTTTAAACCGGTTTAAACTGCTTCAATCCGTTTATATCCGGTTTAAACCGGTTCAATCCGGTTTTATCTGGTTTAAACCGGTTCAATCTGGTTTTATCCAGTTTAAACAGGTTCTATCCAGTTCTATCCAGTTTAAACCGGTTCTATACGGTTCTATTTGGTTTAAACTGGTTCAATCCGGTTTTATCTGGTTTAAACCGGTTCAATCTGGTTTTATCTGGTTTAAACTGGTTCAATTTGGTTTTATCTGGTTTAAACCGTTTTTATCTGGTTTAAACCTGTTTAAACCTGTTCAATCCGTTTTTATCCAGTTTAAACCGCTTGAAACCGGGTCAATCCGGTTTTATCCGATTTAAACCGGTTTAACCCGGTTCTATCCAGTTTTATCCGGTTTAAACCAGTTTAAACCGTTTCAATCCGTTTTTATCCGATTTAAGCCAGTTTAAAACGGTTCAATCCGGTTTTATCTTGTTTAAACGAGTTTAAACTGTTTCAATCCGGTTTTATCCAGTTTAAACCGGTTCTATCCTGTTTAAACCGGTTTAAACCGGTTCAATATGGTTTTATCCGGTTTAAACCGGTTCTATCCGGTTTTATCCGGTTTTAGACAGGTTCAATCTGGTTTTATCCGGTTTAAACCACTTTAAACTGGTTCAATCTGATTTTATCCGGTTTAAACCTGTTCTATCCGGTTTAAAACGGTTTGAACTGGTTCAATCCGGTTTTATTAGGTTTAAACCAGTTTAAACCGGTTCAATCCGTTTTTAACCGGTTTAAACCTGTTCAAACAGTTTTTATCCGGTTTCAACCCATTCAATCCGGTTTTATCCAGTTTAAACCGGTTCTATCCGTTTCTATCCGGTTAAAACCGGTTCTATCCGATTCTATCCAGTTTAAACCGGTTCAATCCGTTTTTATCCGGTTTAAACCTGTTCAATCTGGTTTTATCCGGTTTAAACCGGTTCTATCCGGTTTTATCCGGATTAAACCGGTTTAGCCCTGTTCTATCCGGTTTAAACCGGTTTAAACCGGTTCAATCCCATTTTATCCGGTTTAAACCGGTTCAATCCGGTTTTATCCGGTTTAAACCGGTTTAAGCCGGTTCAATCCGGTTTTATCTGGTTTAAACCAGTTCACTCTGGTTTTATCCAGTTTAAAACGGTTTGAACTCGTTCAATCCGGTTTTATCCGGTTTAAACCTGTTTAAGCTGGTTCAACCCGGTTTTATCCAGTTTAAACCGGTTCTATCCGGTTCTATCCAGCTGAAACCGATTTAAACCAGTTCAATGCGGTTTTATCCGGTTAAATCCGGTTCAATCCGGCTTTATCCGGTTTAAACCTATTTAAACCGGTTCAATCTGTTTTATCCAGTTTAAACCGGTTCTATCCGGTTCTATCCGGTTGAAACCAGTTTAAACTGGTTCAATCCGGTTTTATCCGGTTTAAACCGGGTTAAGCTGGTTCAATCCAGTTTTATCCGGTTTTAACCGGTTCAATCTTGTTTTATCCGGTTTAAACCGTTTGAAACCAGTTCAATCCGGTTTTATCTGGTTTAGACCAGTTCAAACCGGTTCAATCCGGTTTTATCCAGTTTAAACCAGTTCTATCCATTTCTATATGGTTTAAACCGGTTTAACCTGGTTCAATCCGGTTTTATCCGGTTTAAACCGGTTCTATCCGTTTTAAACCAGTTTAAAACAGTTCATTCCGGTTTTATCCGGTTTAAACCGGTTTGAACCGGTTCAATCCGGTTTTATCCGTTTTAAACCGGTTTGAACCGGTTCAATCCGGATTTATCCGGTTTAAACCGGTTTAAGCCGGTTCAATCCGGTTTTATCTGGTTTAAACCGGTTTAAGCCGGTTCAATCCGGTTTTATCAAGTTTAAAACGGTTCTATTCGTTTCCATCTGGGTTAAAAGGTTTGAAACTGGTTCAATCCGGTTTTATACGTTTTAAACCAGTTCAATCTGATTTTATCCGGTTTAAACTGGTTCAATCCGGTTTTATCCGGTTTAAACCGGTTTAAACCGGGTAAATCCGGTTTTATCCGGTTAAAACCTCTTCAATCCGGTTTTCTCCAGTTTAAACCGGTTTATACCAGTTCAATCCGGTTTTATCCTCTTTAAACCGGTTTAAACCGGTTCAATCCGGTTCTATCCGGTTTAAACCGGTTCTATCCAGTTCTATCCGGTTGAAACCAGTTTAAACCGGTTCAATCCGGTTTTATCCAGTTTAAACCAGTTCAATCCGGTTTTATCCGGTTTAAACCGGTTCAATCCGCTTTTATCCGGTTTAAACCGATTCATTCCGGTTTTATCCGGTTTAAACCGGTTTGAAATGGTTCAATCCGGTTTTATCCGCTTTAAATCAGTTTGAACCGGTTCAATCAGGTTTTATCTGGTTTAAACCGGTTTAAACTGGTTCAATCATATTTTATCTCGTTTAGACCCGTTCTATCCGGTTCTATCCTTTTTAAATCGGATTAAACTGGTTCTATCCTGTTCTATCCTGTTTTAACTGGATTAAACCAGTTCAATCCGGTTTTATCGGGTTTAAACCGGTTCTATCCGTTTCCATCTGGTTTAAACGGGTTTCAACTGGTTCAATCCGGTTTTATCCGTTTTAATCTGGTTCAATCTGATTTTATCCGGTTTAAACTGTTTCAATTTGGTTTTATCCGGTTTAAACCAGTTTGAACCGGTTCAATCTGGTTTTATCCGGTTTAAACCGGTTTAAACTGGGTCAATCCGGTTTTGTCCAGTTTAAACCTGTTCAATCCGTTTTTCTCTAGTTTAAACCGGTTTAGACAGGTTCAATCCGGTTTTACCCAGTTTAAACCGGTTCTATTCGGTTCTATCCGGTTGAAACTGGTTTAAACCGGTTCAATCCGGTTTTATCCGGTTTAAACCAGTTCAATCCGGTTTTATCCGCTTCAAACCGGTTTAAACCGGTTCAATCCGGTTTTATCCGGTTTAAACCAGTTCAATCCGGTTTTATCCGGTTTAAACCGGTTTAAACTGGTTCAATCCGGTTTTATCCGGTTTAAACGGTTTCTATCCGGTTTAAACCAGTTCTATCTGGTTTAAACCGGTTTAAAACGCTTCAATCCGGTTTTATCCGGTTTAAACCGGTTTAAACCAGTTCAATCCGGTTTTATCCGGTTTAAACTGTTTTCAGCCGGTTCTATCTGGTTTAAACCGGTTTGAGCCGGTTCATGCCGGTTTTATCCGGTTTAAACCGGTTCTATCCAGTTTTATCCGGATTAAACCGGTTTAGCCCTGTTCTATCCGGTTTAAACCGGTTTAAACCGGTTCAATCCCATTTTATCCGGTTTAAACTGGTTCAATCCGGTTTTATCCGGTTTAAACCGGTTTAAGCCGGTTCAATCCGGTTTTATCTGGTTTAAACCAGTTCACTCTGGTTTTATCCAGTTTAAAACGGTTTGAATCGGTTCAATCCGGTTTTATCCGGTTTAAACCTGTTTAAGCTGGTTCAACCCGGTTTTATCCAGTTTAAACCGGTTCTATCCGGTTCTATCCAGCTGAAACCGATTTAAACCAGTTCAATGCGGTTTTATCCGGTTAAAACCGGTTCAATCCGGCTTTATCCGGTTTACACCTATTTAAACCGGTTCAATCTGTTTTATCCAGTTTAAACTGGTTCTATCCGGTTCTATCCGGTTGAAACCAGTTTAAACTGGTTCAATCCGGTTTTATCCGGTTTAAACCGGGTTAAGCTGGTTCAATCCAGTTTTATCCGGTTTAAACCGGTTCAATCTTGTTTTATCCGGTTTAAACCGTTTGAAACCAGTTCAATCCGGTTTTATCTGGTTTAGACCAGTTCAAACCGGTTCAATCCGGTTTTATCCAGTTTAAACCAGTTCTATCCATTTCTATATGGTTTAAACCGGTTTAACATGGTTCAATCCGGTTTTATCCGGTTTAAACCGGTTCTATCCGTTTTAAACCAGTTTAAAACAGTTCATTCCGGTTTTATCCGGTTTAAACCGGATTGAACCGGTTCAATCCGGTTTTATCCGTTTTAAACCGGTTTGAACCGGTTCAATCCGGATTTATCCTGTTTAAACCGGTTTAAGCCGGTTCAATCCGGTTTTATCTGGTTTAAACCGGTTTAAGCCGGTTCAATCCGGTTTTATCAAGTTTAAAACGGTTCTATTCGTTTCCATCTGGGTTAAAAGGTTTGAAACTGGTTCAATCCGTTTTTATACGTTTTAAACCAGTTCAATCTGATTTTATCCGGTTTAAACTGGTTCAATCCGGTTTTATCCGGTTTAAACCGGTTTAAACCGGGTAAATCCGGTTTTATCCGGTTTAAACCTCTTCAATCCGGTTTTTTCCAGTTTAAACCGGTTTATACCAGTTCAATCCGGTTTTATCCTCTTTAAACCGGTTTAAACCGGTTCAATCCGGTTTTATCCGGTTGAAACCGGTTCTATCCGGTTCTATCCGGTTTAAACCGGTTCTATCCGGTTCTATCTGGTTTAAGCCGGTTTAAACCGGTTCAATCCGATTTTATTCGGTTTAAACCGGATCAATCCGGTTTTATCCAGTTTAAACCGGTTTAAACTGGTTCAGTCCGGTTTTATCCGGTTTAAACCGGATCAATCCCGTTTTATCCGGTTTAAACCGGTTTAAGCCGGTTCAATCTGGTTTTATCTGGTTTAAACCGGTTTAAGCCGGTTCAATCCGGTTTTATCCAGTTTAAACCGGTTCTATCCGGTTCTATCCGGTTGAAACCAGTTTAAAACGATTCAATCCGGTTTTATCCGGTTTAAACCAGTTCAATCCTGTTTTATCCGGTTCAAACCGGTTCTATCCGGATCTATACAGTTGAAACCGGTTTAAACCAGTTCAATCAGGTTTTATCCGGTTTAAACCGGTTCTATCCGGTTGAAAGCGTTTTAAACCGGTTCAATCCGGTTTTATCCGGTTTAAACCGGTTCAGTCTGGTTTTATCCGGTTTCAACCGGTTTAAACCGGTTCAATCCGGTTTTATCCGGTTTAAACCGGTTCTATGCTGTTTATACCAGTTTAAGCCTGTTCAATCGGGTTTTATCCGGTTTAGACCTGTTTAAGCCGGTTCATTCCAGTTTTATCCAGTTTAAACCGGATTAAACCCTTTCAATCCGTTTTTATCCAGTTTCAACCGGTTTACACCGGATCAATCCGGTTTTATCCGGTTTAAACCGTTTCTATCCACTTCTATCCGTTTTAAACCCGTTTAATCCATTTCATACTGGTTTTATCCGGTTTAAACCGGTTTGAACCGGTTCAATCCGGTTTTATCCGGTTTAAAACGGTTTAAGCTGGTTCAATCCGGTTTCATCCGGTTTAAACCGGTTCAATCCGGTTTTATCCAGTTTAAACCGGTTCTATCCGGTTCTATCCGGTTGAAACCAGTTTAATCCGGTTCAATCCGGTTTTATCCAGTTTAAACCAGTTCAATCCGGTTTTATCCGGTTTAAACCGGTTCAATCCGCTTTTATCCGGTTTAAACCGATTCATTCCAGTTTTATCCGGTTTAAACCAGTTTGAAATGGTTCAATCCGGTTTTATCCGGTTTAAACCAGTTTGAACCGGTTCAATCCGGTTTTATCCGGTTTAAACCGGTTTAAACCGGTTCAATCCTATTTTATCTCGTTTAGACCCGTTCTATCCGGTTCTATCCTTTTTAAATCGGATTAAACTGGTTCTATCCTGTTCTATCCTGTTTTAACTGGATTAAACCAGTTCAATCCGGTTTTATCGGGTTTAAACCGGTTCTATCCGTTTCCATCTGGTTTAAACGGGTTTCAACTGGTTCAATCCGGTTTTATCCGTTTTAATCTGGTTCAATCTGATTTTATCCGGTTTAAACTGTTTCAATTTGGTTTTATCCGGTTTAAACCAGTTTGAACCGGTTCAATCTGGTTTTATCCGGTTTAAACCGGTTTAAACTGGGTCAATCCGGTTTTGTGCAGTTTAAACCTGTTCAATCCGTTTTTCTCTAGTTTAAACCGGTTTAGACAGGTTCAATCCGGTTTTACCCAGTTTAAACCGGTTCTATCCGGTTCTATCCGGTTGAAACCGGTTTAAACCGGTTCAATCCGGTTTTATCCGGTTTAAACCAGTTCAATCCGGTTTTATCCGCTTCAAACCGGTTTAAACCGGTTCAATCCGGTTTTATCCGGTTTAAACCGGTTCTATCCAGTTCTTTCCGGTTTAAACCGGTTCTATCCTGTTCTATCTGGTTTAAACCGGTTCAATCCGGTTTTATTCGGTTTAAACCGGTTTTAACTGGTTCAATCCGGTTTTATCCGGTTTAAACGGTTTCTATCCGGTTTAAACCGGTTCTATCTGGTTTAAACCGGTTTAAACCGCTTCAATCCGGTTTTATCCGGTTTAAACCGGTTTAAACCAGTTCAATCCGGTTTTATCCGGTTTAAACCGGTTTAAACCGGTTCAATCTGGTTTTATCTGGTTTAAACCGGTTTAAGCCGGTTCAATCCGGTTTTATCCAGTTTCAACCGGTTCTATCCGGTTCTATCCGGTTGAAACCAGTTTAAAACGGTTCAATCCGGTTTTATCTGGTTTAAACCAGTTCAATCCTGTTTTATCCGGTTCAAACCGGTTCTATCCGGATCTATACAGTTGAAACCGGTTTAAACCAGTTCAATCAGGTTTTTTCCGGTTTAAACCGGTTCTATCCGGTTGAAAGCGTTTTAAACCGGTTCAATCCGGTATTATCCGGTTTAAACCGGTTCAGTCTGGTTTTATCCGGTTTCAACCGGTTTAAACCGGTTCAATCCGGTTTTATCCGGTTTAAACCGGTTCTATGCTGTTTATACCAGTTTAAGCCTCTTCAATCGGGTTTTATCCGGTTTAGACCTGTTTAAGCCGGTTCAATTCAGTTTTATCCAGTTTAAACCGGTTTAAACCCTTTCAATCCGTTTTTATCCAGTTTCAACCGGTTTACACCGGATCAATCCGGTTTTATCCGGTTTAAACCGGTTCTATCCAGTTCTTTCCGGTTTTAACCGGTTCTATCCTGTTCTATCTGGTTTAAACCGGTTCAATCCGGTATTATCCGGTTTAAACCGGTTTAAACTGGTTCAATCCGGTTTTATCCGGTTTAAACGGTTTCTATCCGGTTTAAACCGGTTCTATCTGGTTTAAACCGGTTTAAACCGCTTCAATCCGGTTTTATCCGGTTTAAACCGGTTTAAACCAGTTCAATCCGGTTTTATCCGGTTTAAACTGTTTTCAGCCGTTTCTATCCGGTTTAAACCAGTTTGAGCCGGTTCATGCCGGTTTTATCCGGTTTAAACCAGATACCGGTTTAAACCGGCTCTATCCAGTTTAAACAGGTTTAAGCCGGTTCAATCCGGTTTTATCCAGTTTAAACCAGTTCAATCCGTTTTTTCCGGTTCAATCCGGTTTAAAACGTTTCAATCTGGTTTTATCTGGTTTGATCCGGTTTAAACCGCTTCAATCCGGTTTTATCCTGTTTAAACCAGTTCTATCTGGTTCTTTCCGGTTGAAACCGGTTTAATCCGGTTCAATCCGGTTTGCTCCGGTTTAAACCGGTTCAATCTGGTTTAATCCGGTTTAAACCGGTTTTAACCGATTCAATCCGGTTTATCCAGTATAAACTGGTTTAATCCGTTTCAATCCGGTTTTATCCGGTTTACACCGATTTAAACCGGTTCAGTCCGGTTTTATCCAGATAAACCTGTTATATCCGGTTTAAACCGGTATAAACCAGTTCAATCCGGTTTTATCCTGTTTAAACCGGTTTAAACCCTTTCAATCCGTTTTTATCCGTTTTCAACCGGTTTACACCGGTTCAATCCGGTTTTATCCGGTTTAAACCTCTTCAATCCGGTTTTTTCCAGTTTAAACCGGTTTATACCAGTTCAATCCGGTTTTATCCTCTTTAAACCGGTTTAAACCGGTTCAATCCGGTTTTATCCGGTTGAAACCGGTTCTATCCGTTTCTATCCGGTTTAAACCGGTTCTATCCGGTTCTATCTGGTTTAAGCCGGTTTAAACCGGTTCAATCCGATTTTATTCGGTTTAAACCGGATTAATCCGGTTTTATCCAGTTTAAACCTGTTCAATCCGTTTTTCTCTAGTTTAAACCGGTTTAGACAGGTTCAATCCGGTTTTACCCAGTTTAAACCGGTTCTATCCGGTTCTCTCCGGTTGAAACCAGTTTAAAACGATTCAATCCGGTTTTATCCGGTTTAAACCAGTTCAATCCTGTTTTATCCGGTTCAAACCGGTTCTATCCGGATCTATACAGTTGAAACCGGTTTAAACCAGTTCAATCAGGTTTTATCCGGTTGAAACCGGTTCTATCCGTTTCTATCCGGTTTAAACCGGTTCTATCCGGTTCTATCTGGTTTAAGCCGGTTTAAACCGGTTCAATCTGATTTTATCCGGTTTAAACTGTTTCAATTTGGTTTTATCCGGTTTAAACCAGTTTGAACCGGTTCAATCTGGTTTTATCCGGTTTAAACCGGTTTAAACTGGGTCAATCCGGTTTTGTCCAGTTTAAACCTGTTCAATCCGTTTTTCTCTAGTTTAAACCGGTTTAGACAGGTTCAATCCGGTTTTACCCAGTTTAAACCGGTTCTATCCGGTTCTATCCGGTTGAAACCGGTTTAAACCGGTTCAATCCGGTTTTATCCGGTTTAAACCAGTTCAATCCGGTTTTATCCGCTTCAAACCGGTTTAAACCGGTTCAATCCGGTTTTATCCGGTTTAAACCGGTTCTATCCAGTTCTTTCCGGTTTAAACCGGTTCTATCCTGTTCTATCTGGTTTAAACCGGTTCAATCCGGTTTTATTCGGTTTAAACCGGTTTTAACTGGTTCAATCCGGTTTTATCCGGTTTAAACGGTTTCTATCCGGTTTAAACCGGTTCTATCTGGTTTAAACCGGTTTAAACCGCTTCAATCCGGTTTTATCCGGTTTAAACCGGTTTAAACCAGTTCAATCCGGTTTTATCCCGTTTAAACTCTTTTCAGCCGGTTCTATCCGGTTTAAACCGGTTTGAGCCGGTTCATGCCGGTTTTATCCGGTTTAAACCGGTTCTATCCGGTTTTATCCGGATTAAACCGGTTTAGCCCTGTTCTATCCGGTTTAAACCGGTTTAAACCGGTTCAATCCCATTTTATCCGGTTTAAACCGGTTCAATCCGGTTTTATCCGGTTTAAACCGGTTTAAGCCGGTTCAATCCGGTTTTATCTGGTTTAAACCAGTTCACTCTGGTTTTATCCAGTTTAAAACGGTTTGAACCGGTTCAATCCGGTTTTATCCGTTTTAAACCTGTTTAAGCTGGTTCAACCCGGTTTTATCCAGTTTAAACCGGTTCTATCCGGTTCTATCCAGCTGAAACCGATTTAAACCAGTTCAATGCGGTTTTATCCGGTTAAAACCGGTTCAATCCGGCTTTATCCGGTTTAAACCTATTTAAACCGGTTCAATCTGTTTTATCCAGTTTAAACCGGTTCTATCCGGTTCTATCCGGTTGAAACCAGTTTAAACTGGTTCAATCCGGTTTTATCCGGTTTAAACCGGGTTAAGCTGGTTCAATCCAGTTTTATCCGGTTTAAACCGGTTCAATCGTGTTTTATCCGGTTTAAACCGGTTTAAGCCGGTTCATTCTGGTTTTATCTGGTTTAAACCGGTTTAAGCCGGTTCAATCCGGTTTTATCCAGTTTAAACCGGTTCTATCCGGTTCTATCCGGTTGAAACCAGTTTAAAACGATTCAATCCGGTTTTATCCGGTTTAAACCAGTTCAATCCTGTTTTATCCGGTTCAAACCGGTTCTATCCGGATCTATACAGTTGAAACCGGTTTAAACCAGTTCAATCAGGTTTTATCCGGTTTAAACCGGTTCTATCCGGTTGAAAGCGTTTTAAACCGGTTCAATCCGGTTTTATCCGGTTTAAACCGGTTCAGTCTGGTTTTATCCGGTTTCAACCGGTTTAAACCGGTTCAATTCGGTTTTATCCGGTTTAAACCGGTTCTATGCTGTTTATACCAGTTTAAGCCTGTTCAATCGGGTTTTATCCGGTTTAGACCTGTTTAAGCCGGTTCATTCCAGTTTTATCCAGTTTAAACCGGTTTAAACCCTTTCAATCCGTTTTTATCCAGTTTCAACCGGTTTACACCGGATCAATCCGGTTTTATCCGGTTTAAACCGTTTCTATCCACTTCTATCCGTTTTAAACCCGTTTAATCCATTTCATACTGGTTTTATCCGGTTTAAACCGGTTTGAACCGGTTCAATCCGGTTTTATCCGGTTTAAACCGGTTTAAGCTGGTTCAATCCGGTTTCATCCGGTTTAAACCGGTTCAATCCGGTTTTATCCAGTTTAAACCGGTTCTATCCGGTTCTATCCGGTTGAAACCAGTTTAATCCGGTTCAATCCGGTTTTATCCAGTTTAAACCAGTTCAATCCGCTTTTATCCGGTTTAAACCGATTCATTCCGGTTTTATCCGGTTTAAACCGGTTTGAAATGGTTCAATCCGGTTTTATCCGGTTTAAACCAGTTTGAACCGGTTCAATCCGGTTTTATCCGGTTTAAACCGGTTTAAACCGGTTCAATCCTATTTTATCTCGTTTAGACCCGTTCTATCCGGTTCTATCCTTTTTAAATCGGATTAAACTGGTTCTATCCTGTTCTATCCTGTTTTAACTGGATTAAACCAGTTCAATCCGGTTTTATCGGGTTTAAACCGGTTCTATCCGTTTCCATCTGGTTTAAACGGGTTTCAACTGGTTCAATCCGGTTTTATCCGTTTTAATCTGGTTCAATCTGATTTTATCCGGTTTAAACTGTTTCAATTTGGTTTTATCCGGTTTAAACCAGTTTGAACCGGTTCAATCTGGTTTTATCCGGTTTAAACCGGTTTAAGCCGGTTCAATCCGGTTTTATCTGGTTTAAACCAGTTCACTCTGGTTTTATCCAGTTTAAAACGGTTTGAACCGGTTCAATCCGGTTTTATCCGTTTTAAACCTGTTTAAGCTGGTTCAACCCGGTTTTATCCAGTTTAAACCGGTTCTATCCGGTTCTATCCAGCTGAAACCGATTTAAACCAGTTCAATGCGGTTTTATCCGGTTAAAACCGGTTCAATCCGGCTTTATCCGGTTTAAACCTATTTAAACCGGTTCAATCTGTTTTATCCAGTTTAAACCGGTTCTATCCGGTTCTATCCGGTTGAAACCAGTTTAAACTGGTTCAATCCGGTTTTATCCGGTTTAAACCGGGTTAAGCTGGTTCAATCCAGTTTTATCCGGTTTAAACCGGTTCAATCGTGTTTTATCCGGTTTAAACCGGTTTAAGCCGGTTCATTCTGGTTTTATCTGGTTTAAACCGGTTTAAGCCGGTTCAATCCGGTTTTATCCAGTTTAAACCGGTTCTATCCGGTTCTATCCGGTTGAAACCAGTTTAAAACGATTCAATCCGGTTTTATCCGGTTTAAACCAGTTCAATCCTGTTTTATCCGGTTCAAACCGGTTCTATCCGGATCTATACAGTTGAAACCGGTTTAAACCAGTTCAATCAGGTTTTATCCGGTTTAAACCGGTTCTATCCGGTTGAAAGCGTTTTAAACCGGTTCAATCCGGTTTTATCCGGTTTAAACCGGTTCAGTCTGGTTTTATCCGGTTTCAACCGGTTTAAACCGGTTCAATCCGGTTTTATCCGGTTTAAACCGGTTCTATGCTGTTTATACCAGTTTAAGCCTGTTCAATCGGGTTTTATCCGGTTTAGACCTGTTTAAGCCGGTTCATTCCAGTTTTATCCAGTTTAAACCGGTTTAAACCCTTTCAATCCGTTTTTATCCAGTTTCAACCGGTTTACACCGGATCAATCCGGTTTTATCCGGTTTAAACCGTTTCTATCCACTTCTATCCGTTTTAAACCCGTTTAATCCATTTCATACTGGTTTTATCCGGTTTAAACCGGTTTGAACCGGTTCAATCCGGTTTTATCCGGTTTAAACCGGTTTAAGCTGGTTCAATCCGGTTTCATCCGGTTTAAACCGGTTCAATCCGGTTTTATCCAGTTTAAACCGGTTCTATCCGGTTCTATCCGGTTGAAACCAGTTTAATCCGGTTCAATCCGGTTTTATCCAGTTTAAACCAGTTCAATCCGCTTTTATCCGGTTTAAACCGATTCATTCCGGTTTTATCCGGTTTAAACCGGTTTGAAATGGTTCAATCCGGTTTTATCCGGTTTAAACCAGTTTGAACCGGTTCTATCCTGTTCTATCCAGCTGAAACCGATTTAAACCAGTTCAATGCGGTTTTATCCGGTTAAATCCGGTTCAATCCGGCTTCATCCGGTTTAAACCTATTTAAACCGGTTCAATCTGTTTTATCCAGTTTAAACCGGTTCTATCCGGTTCTATCCGGTTGAAACCAGTTTAAACTGGTTCAATCCGGTTTTATCCGGTTTAAACCGGGTTAAGCTGGTTCAATCCAGTTTTATCCGGTTTTAACCGGTTCAATCTTGTTTTATCCGGTTTAAACCGTTTGAAACCAGTTCAATCCGGTTTTATCTGGTTTAGACCAGTTCAAACCGGTTCAATCCGGTTTTATCCAGTTTAAACCAGTTCTATCCATTTCTATATGGTTTAAACCGGTTTAACCTGGTTCAATCCGGTTTTATCCGGTTTAAACCGGTTCTATCCGTTTTAAACCAGTTTAAAACAGTTCATTCCGGTTTTATCCGGTTTAAACCGGTTTGAACCGGTTCAATCCGGTTTTATCCGTTTTAAACCGGTTTGAACCGGTTCAATCCGGATTTATCCGGTTTAAACCGGTTTAAGCCGGTTCAATCCGGTTTTATCTGGTTTAAACCGGTTTAAGCCGGTTCAATCCGGTTTTATCAAGTTTAAAACGGTTCTATTCGTTTCCATCTGGGTTAAAAGGTTTGAAACTGGTTCAATCCGGTTTTATACGTTTTAAACCAGTTCAATCTGATTTTATCCGGTTTAAACTGGTTCAATCCGGTTTTATCCGGTTTAAACCGGTTTAAACCGGGTAAATCCGGTTTTATCCGGTTAAAACCTCTTCAATCCGGTTTTCTCCAGTTTAAACCGGTTTATACCAGTTCAATCCGGTTTTATCCTCTTTAAACCGGTTTAAACCGGTTCAATCCGGTTCTATCCGGTTTAAACCGGTTCTATCCAGTTCTATCCGGTTGAAACCAGTTTAAACCGGTTCAATCCGGTTTTATCCAGTTTAAACCAGTTCAATCCGGTTTTATCCGGTTTAAACCGGTTCAATCCGCTTTTATCCGGTTTAAACCGATTCATTCCGGTTTTATCCGGTTTAAACCGGTTTGAAATGGTTCAATCCGGTTTTATCCGCTTTAAATCAGTTTGAACCGGTTCAATCAGGTTTTATCTGGTTTAAACCGGTTTAAACTGGTTCAATCATATTTTATCTCGTTTAGACCCGTTCTATCCGGTTCTATCCTTTTTAAATCGGATTAAACTGGTTCTATCCTGTTCTATCCTGTTTTAACTGGATTAAACCAGTTCAATCCGGTTTTATCGGGTTTAAACCGGTTCTATCCGTTTCCATCTGGTTTAAACGGGTTTCAACTGGTTCAATCCGGTTTTATCCGTTTTAATCTGGTTCAATCTGATTTTATCCGGTTTAAACTGTTTCAATTTGGTTTTATCCGGTTTAAACCAGTTTGAACCGGTTCAATCTGGTTTTATCCGGTTTAAACCGGTTTAAACTGGGTCAATCCGGTTTTGTCCAGTTTAAACCTGTTCAATCCGTTTTTCTCTAGTTTAAACCGGTTTAGACAGGTTCAATCCGGTTTTACCAAGTTTAAACCGGTTCTACCCGGTTCTATCCGGTTGAAACCGGTTTAAACCGGTTCAATCCGGTTTTATCCGGTTTAAACCAGTTCAATCCGGTTTTATCCGCTTCAAACCGGTTTAAACCGGTTCAATCCGGTTTTATCCGGTTTAAACCAGTTCAATCCGGTTTTATCCGGTTTAAACCGGTTTAAACTGGTTCAATCCGGTTTTATCCGGTTTAAACGGTTTCTATCCGGTTTAAACCAGTTCTATCTGGTTTAAACCGGTTTAAACCGCTTCAATCCGGTTTTATCCGGTTTAAACCGGTTTAAACCAGTTCAATCCGGTTTTATCCGGTTTAAACTGTTTTCAGCCGGTTCTATCTGGTTTAAACCGGTTTGAGCCGGTTCATGCCGGTTTTATCCGGTTTAAACCGGTTCTATCCAGTTTTATCCGGATTAAACCGGTTTAGCCCTGTTCTATCCGGTTTAAACCGGTTTAAACCGGTTCAATCCCATTTTATCCGGTTTAAACCGGTTCAATCCGGTTTTATCCGGTTTAAACCGGTTTAAGCCGGTTCAATCCGGTTTTATCTGGTTTAAACCAGTTCACTCTGGTTTTATCCAGTTTAAAACGGTTTGAATCGGTTCAATCCGGTTTTATCCGGTTTAAACCTGTTTAAGCTGGTTCAACCCGGTTTTATCCAGTTTAAACCGGTTCTATCCGGTTCTATCCAGCTGAAACCGATTTAAACCAGTTCAATGCGGTTTTATCCGGTTAAAACCGGTTCAATCCGGCTTTATCCGGTTTACACCTATTTAAACCGGTTCAATCTGTTTTATCCAGTTTAAACTGGTTCTATCCGGTTCTATCTGGTTGAAACCAGTTTAAACTGGTTCAATCCGGTTTTATCCGGTTTAAACCGGGTTAAGCTGGTTCAATCCAGTTTTATCCGGTTTAAACCGGTTCAATCTTGTTTTATCCGGTTTAAACCGTTTGAAACCAGTTCAATCCGGTTTTATCTGGTTTAGACCAGTTCAAACCGGTTCAATCCGGTTTTATCCAGTTTAAACCAGTTCTATCCATTTCTATATGGTTTAAACCGGTTTAACATGGTTCAATCCGGTTTTATCCGGTTTAAACCGGTTCTATCCGTTTTAAACCAGTTTAAAACAGTTCATTCCGGTTTTATCCGGTTTAAACCGGATTGAACCGGTTCAATCCGGTTTTATCCGTTTTAAACCGGTTTGAACCGGTTCAATCCGGATTTATCCGGTTTAAACCGGTTTAAGCCGGTTCAATCCGGTTTTATCTGGTTTAAACCGGTTTAAGCCGGTTCAATCCGGTTTTATCAAGTTTAAAACGGTTCTATTCGTTTCCATCTGGGTTAAAAGGTTTGAAACTGGTTCAATCCGTTTTTATACGTTTTAAACCAGTTCAATCTGATTTTATCCGGTTTAAACTGGTTCAATCCGGTTTTATCCGGTTTAAACCGGTTTAAACCGGGTAAATCCGGTTTTATCCGGTTTAAACCTCTTCAATCCGGTTTTTTCCAGTTTAAACCGGTTTATACCAGTTCAATCCGGTTTTATCCTCTTTAAACCGGTTTAAACCGGTTCAATCCGGTTTTATCCGGTTGAAACCGGTTCTATCCGGTTCTATCCGGTTTAAACCGGTTCTATCCGGTTCTATCTGGTTTAAGCCGGTTTAAACCGGTTCAATCCGATTTTATTCGGTTTAAACCGGATCAATCCGGTTTTATCCAGTTTAAACCGGTTTAAACTGGTTCAGTCCGGTTTTATCCGGTTTAAACCGGATCAATCCCGTTTTATCCGGTTTAAACCGGTTTAAGCCGGTTCAATCTGGTTTTATCTGGTTTAAACCGGTTTAAGCCGGTTCAATCCGGTTTTATCCAGTTTAAACCGGTTCTATCCGGTTCTATCCGGTTGAAACCAGTTTAAAACGATTCAATCCGGTTTTATCCGGTTTAAACCAGTTCAATCCTGTTTTATCCGGTTCAAACCGGTTCTATCCGGATCTATACAGTTGAAACCGGTTTAAACCAGTTCAATCAGGTTTTATCCGGTTTAAACCGGTTCTATCCGGTTGAAAGCGTTTTAAACCGGTTCAATCCGGTTTTATCCGGTTTAAACCGGTTCAGTCTGGTTTTATCCGGTTTCAACCGGTTTAAACCGGTTCAATCCGGTTTTATCCGGTTTAAACCGGTTCTATGCTGTTTATACCAGTTTAAGCCTGTTCAATCGGGTTTTATCCGGTTTAGACCTGTTTAAGCCGGTTCATTCCAGTTTTATCCAGTTTAAACCGGTTTAAACCCTTTCAATCCGTTTTTATCCAGTTTCAACCGGTTTACACCGGATCAATCCGGTTTTATCCGGTTTAAACCGTTTCTATCCACTTCTATCCGTTTTAAACCCGTTTAATCCATTTCATACTGGTTTTATCCGGTTTAAACCGGTTTGAACCGGTTCAATCCGGTTTTATCCGGTTTAAACCGGTTTAAGCTGGTTCAATCCGGTTTCATCCGGTTTAAACCGGTTCAATCCGGTTTTATCCAGTTTAAACCGGATCTATCCGGTTCTATCCGGTTGAAACCAGTTTAATCCGGTTCAATCCGGTTTTATCCAGTTTAAACCAGTTCAATCCGGTTTTATCCGGTTTAAACCGGTTCAATCCGCTTTTATCCGGTTTAAACCGATTCATTCCGGTTTTATCCGGTTTAAACCGGTTTGAAATGGTTCAATCCGGTTTTATCCGGTTTAAACCAGTTTGAACCGGTTCAATCCGGTTTTATCCGGTTTAAACCGGTTTAAACCGGTTCAATCCTATTTTATCTCGTTTAGACCCGTTCTATCCGGTTCTATCCTTTTTAAATCGGATTAAACTGGTTCTATCCTGTTCTATCCTGTTTTAACTGGATTAAACCAGTTCAATCCGGTTTTATCGGGTTTAAACCGGTTCTATCCGTTTCCATCTGGTTTAAACGGGTTTCAACTGGTTCAATCCGGTTTTATCCGTTTTAATCTGGTTCAATCTGATTTTATCCGGTTTAAACTGTTTCAATTTGGTTTTATCCGGTTTAAACCAGTTTGAACCGGTTCAATCTGGTTTTATCCGGTTTAAACCGGTTTAAACTGGGTCAATCCGGTTTTGTCCAGTTTAAACCTGTTCAAACCGTTTTTCTCTAGTTTAAACCGGTTTAGACAGGTTCAATCCGGTTTTACCCAGTTTAAACCGGTTCTATCCGGTTCTATCCGGTTGAAACCGGTTTAAACTGGTTCAATCCGGTTTTATCCGGTTTAAACCAGTTCAATCCGGTTTTATCCGCTTCAAACCGGTTTAAACCGGTTCAATCCGGTTTTATCCGGTTTAAACCGGTTCTTTCCGGTTTAAACCGGTTCTATCCTGTTCTATCTGGTTTAAACCGGTTCAATCCGGTTTTATTCGGTTTAAACCGGTTTTAACTGGTTCAATCCGGTTTTATCCGGTTTAAACGGTTTCTATCCGGTTTAAACCGGTTCTATCTGGTTTAAACCGGTTTAAACCGCTTCAATCCGGTTTTATCCGGTTTAAACCGGTTTAAACCAGTTCAATCCGGTTTTATCCGGTTTAAACTGTTTTCAGCCGGTTCTATCCGGTTTAAACCGGTTTGAGCCGGTTCATGCTGGTTTTATCCGGTTTAAACCAGTTCTATCCGGTTTTATCCGGATTAAACCGGTTTAGCCCTGTTCTATCCGGTTTAAACCGGTTTAAACCGGTTCAATCCCATTTTATCCGGTTTAAACCGGTTCAATCCGGTTTTATCCGGTTTAAACCGGTTTAAGCCGGTTCAATCCGGTTTTATCTGGTTTAAACCAGTTCACTCTGGTTTTATCCAGTTTAAAACGGTTTGAACCGGTTCAATCCGGTTTTATCCGTTTTAAACCTGTTTAAGCTGGTTCAACCCGGTTTTATCCAGTTTAAACCGGTTCTATCCGGTTCTATCCAGCTGAAACCGATTTAAACCAGTTCAATGCGGTTTTATCCGGTTAAAACCGGTTCAATCCGGCTTTATCCGGTTTAAACCTATTTAAACCGGTTCAATCTGTTTTATCCAGTTTAAACCGGTTCTATCCGGTTCTATCCGGTTGAAACCAGTTTAAACTGGTTCAATCCGCTTTTATCCGGTTTAAACCGGGTTAAGCTGGTTCAATCCAGTTTTATCCGGTTTAAACCGGTTCAATCGTGTTTTATCCGGTTTAAACCGTTTGAAACCAGTTCAATCCGGTTTTATCTGGTTTAGACCAGTTCAAACCGGTTCAATCCGGTTTTATCCAGTTTAAACCAGTTCTATCCATTTCTATATGGTTTAAACCGGTTTAACCTGGTTCAATCCGGTTTTATCCGGTTTAAACCGGTTCTATCCGTTTTAAACCAGTTTAAAACAGTTCATTCCGGTTTTATCCGGTTTAAACCGGTTTGAACCGGTTCAATCCGGTTTTATCCGGTTTAAACCGGTTTGAACCAGTTCAATCCGGATTTATCCGGTTTAAACCGGTTTAAGCCGGTTCAATCCGGTTTTATCTGGTTTAAACCGGTTTAAGCCGGTTCAATCCGGTTTTATCAAGTTTAAAACGGTTCTATTCGTTTCCATCTGGGTTAAAAGTGTTGAAACTGGTTCAATCCGGTTTTATACGTTTTAAACCAGTTCAATCTGATTTTATCCGGTTTAAACTGGTTCAATTTGGTTTTATCCGGTTTAAACCGGTTTGAACCGGTTCAATCTGGTTTTATCCGGTTTAAACCGGTTTAAAGCGGGTAAATCCAGTTTTATCCGGTTTAAACTTCTTCAATCCGGTTTTCTCCAGTTTAAACCGGTTTATACCAGTTCAATCCCGTTTTATCCGCTTTAAACCGGTTTAAACCCGTTCAATCCGGTTTTATCCGGTTTAAACCGGTTCTATCCGGTTTTATCCGGTTTAAACCGGTTCTATCCGGTTCTATCCGGTTTAAACCGGTTCTATCCGGTTCTATCTGGTTTAAGCCGGTTTAAACCGGTTCAATACGGTTTTATTCGGTTTAAACCGGATCAATCCGGTTTTATCCAGTTTAAACCGGTTTAAACTGGTTCAGTCCGGTTTTATCCGGTTTAAACCGGTTCTATCCAGTTTAAACCGGTTTAAACCGTTTCAATCCGGTTTTATCCGGTTTAAACCGGATCAATCCCGTTTTATCCGGTTTAAACCGGTTTAAACCGGTTCAATCTGGTTTTATCTGGTTTAAACCGGTTTAAGCCGGTTCAATCCGGTTTTATCCAGTTTCAACCGGTTCTATCCGGTTCTATCCAGTTGAAACCAGTTTAAAACGGTTCAATCCGGTTTTATCCGGTTTAAACCAGTTCAATCCTGTTTTATCCGGTTCAAACCGGTTCTATCCGGATCTATACAGTTGAAACCGGTTTAAACCAGTTCAATCAGGTTTTATCCGGTTTAAACCGGTTCTATCCGGTTGAAAGCGTTTTAAACCGGTTCAATCCGGTTTTATCCGGTTTAAACCGGTTCAGTCTGGTTTTATCCGGTTTCAACCGGTTTAAACCGGTTCAATCCGGTTTTATCCGGTTTAAACCGGTTCTATGCTGTTTATACCAGTTTAAGCCTCTTCAATCGGGTTTTATCCGGTTTAGACCTGTTTAAGCCGGTTCAATTCAGTTTTATCCAGTTTAAACCGGTTTAAAACCTTTCAATCCGTTTTTATCCAGTTTCAACCGGTTTACACCGGATCAATCCGGTTTTATCCGGTTTAAACCGTTTCTATCCAGTTCTTTCCGGTTTAAACCGGTTCTATCCTGTTCTATCTTTTTTAAACCGGTTCAATCCGGTATTATCCGGTTTAAACCGGTTTAAACTGGTTCAATCCGGTTTTATCCGGTTTAAACGGTTTCTATCCGGTTTAAACCGGTTCTATCTGGTTTAAACCGGTTTAAACCGCTTCAATCCGGTTTTATCCGGTTTAAACCGGTTTAAACCAGTTCAATCCGGTTTTATCCGGTTTAAACTGTTTTCAGCCGTTTCTATCCGGTTTAAACCAGTTTGAGCCGGTTCATGCCGGTTTTATCCGGTTTAAACCGGATACCGGTTTAAACCGGCTCTATCCAGTTTAA
The DNA here is from genome assembly GCF_027409185.1 of Cynocephalus volans. NCBI lineage: Eukaryota > Metazoa > Chordata > Mammalia > Dermoptera > Cynocephalidae > Cynocephalus > Cynocephalus volans. The sequence continues at coordinate 132,620,140 of NC_084470.1, read as the reverse complement.
ACAGGTTTAAGCCGGTTCAATCCGGTTTTATCCAGTTTAAACCAGTTCAATCCGTTTTTTCCGGTTCAATCCGGTTTAAACCGTTTCAATCTGGTTTTATCTGGTTTGATCCGGTTTAAACCGCTTCAATCCGGTTTTATCCTGTTTAAACCAGTTCTATCTGGTTCTTTCCGGTTGAAACCGGTTTAATCCGGTTCAATCCGGTTTGCTCCGGTTTAAACCGGTTCAATCTGGTTTAATCCGGTTTAAACCGGTTTTAACCGATTCAATCCGGTTTATCCAGTATAAACTGGTTTAATCCGTTTCAATCTGGTTTTATCCGGTTTACACCGATTTAAACCGGTTCAGTCCGGTTTTATCCAGATAAACCTGTTATATCCGGTTTAAACCGGTATAAACCAGTTCAATCCGGTTTTATCCTGTTTAAACCGGTTTAAACCCTTTCAATCCGTTTTTATCCGTTTTCAACCGGTTTACACCGGTTCAATCCGGTTTTATCCGGTTTAAACCTCTTCAATCCGGTTTTTTCCAGTTTAAACCGGTTTATACCAGTTCAATCCGGTTTTATCCTCTTTAAACCGGTTTAAACCGGTTCAATCCGGTTTAAACCGGTTCTATCCGGTTCTATCTGGTTTAAGCCGGTTTAAACCGGTTCAATTAGATTTTATTCGGTTTAAACCGGATCAATCCGGTTTTATCCAGTTTAAACCGGTTTAAACTGGTTCAGTCCGGTTTTATCCGGTTTAAACCGGATCAATCCCGTTTTATCCGGTTTAAACCGGTTTAAGCCGGTTCAATCTGGTTTTATCTGGTTTAAACCGGTTTAAGCCGGTTCAATCTGGTTTTATCCAGTTTAAACCGGTTCTATCCGGTTCTATCCGGTTGAAACCAGTTTAAAACGATTCAATCCGGTTTTATCCGGTTTAAACCAGTTCAATCCTGTTTTATCCGGTTCAAACCGGTTCTATCCGGATCTATACAGTTGAAACCGGTTTAAACCAGTTCAATCAGGTTTTATCCGGTTTAAACCGGTTCTATCCGGTTGAAAGCGTTTTAAACCGGTTCAATCCGGTTTTATCCGGTTTAAACCGGTTCAGTCTGGTTTTATCCGGTTTCAACCGGTTTAAACCGGTTCAATCCGGTTTTATCCGGTTTAAACCGGTTCTATGCTGTTTATACCAGTTTAAGCCTGTTCAATCGGGTTTTATCCGGTTTAGACCTGTTTAAGCCGGTTCATTCCAGTTTTATCCAGTTTAAACCGGATTAAACCCTTTCAATCCGTTTTTATCCAGTTTCAACCGGTTTACACCGGATCAATCCGGTTTTATCCGGTTTAAACCGTTTCTATCCACTTCTATCCGTTTTAAACCCGTTTAATCCATTTCATACTGGTTTTATCCGGTTTAAACCGGTTTGAACCGGTTCAATCCGGTTTTATCCGGTTTAAAACGGTTTAAGCTGGTTCAATCCGGTTTCATCCGGTTTAAACCGGTTCAATCCGGTTTTATCCAGTTTAAACCGGTTCTATCCGGTTCTATCCGGTTGAAACCAGTTTAATCCGGTTCAATCCGGTTTTATCCAGTTTAAACCAGTTCAATCCGGTTTTATCCGGTTTAAACCGGTTCAATCCGCTTTTATCCGGTTTAAACCGATTCATTCCGGTTTTATCCGGTTTAAACCGGTTTGAAATGGTTCAATCCGGTTTTATCCGGTTTAAACCAGTTTGAACCGGTTCAATCCGGTTTTATCCGGTTTAAACCGGTTTAAACCGGTTCAATCCTATTTTATCTCGTTTAGACCCGTTCTATCCGGTTCTATCCTTTTTAAATCGGATTAAACTGGTTCTATCCTGTTCTATCCTGTTTTAACTGGATTAAACCAGTTCAATCCGGTTTTATCGGGTTTAAACCGGTTCTATCCGTTTCCATCTGGTTTAAACGGGTTTCAACTGGTTCAATCCGGTTTTATCCGTTTTAATCTGGTTCAATCTGATTTTATCCGGTTTAAACTGTTTCAATTTGGTTTTATCCGGTTTAAACCAGTTTGAACCGGTTCAATCTGGTTTTATCCGGTTTAAACCGGTTTAAACTGGGTCAATCCGGTTTTGTGCAGTTTAAACCTGTTCAATCCGTTTTTCTCTAGTTTAAACCGGTTTAGACAGGTTCAATCCGGTTTTACCCAGTTTAAACCGGTTCTATCCGGTTCTATCCGGTTGAAACCGGTTTAAACCGGTTCAATCCGGTTTTATCCGGTTTAAACCAGTTCAATCCGGTTTTATCCACTTCAAACCGGTTTAAACCGGTTCAATCCGGTTTTATCCGGTTTAAACCGGTTCTATCCAGTTCTTTCCGGTTTAAACCGGTTCTATCCTGTTCTATCTGGTTTAAACCGGTTCAATCCGGTTTTATTCGGTTTAAACCGGTTTTAACTGGTTCAATCCGGTTTTATCCGGTTTAAACGGTTTCTATCCGGTTTAAACCGGTTCTATCTGGTTTAAACCGGTTTAAACCGCTTCAATCCGGTTTTATCCGGTTTAAACCGGTTTAAACCAGTTCAATCCGGTTTTATCCGGTTTAAACCGGTTTAAACCGGTTCAATCTGGTTTTATCTGGTTTAAACCGGTTTAAGCCGGTTCAATCCGGTTTTATCCAGTTTCAACCGGTTCTATCCGGTTCTATCCGGTTGAAACCAGTTTAAAACGGTTCAATCCGGTTTTATCTGGTTTAAACCAGTTCAATCCTGTTTTATCCGGTTCAAACCGGTTCTATCCGGATCTATACAGTTGAAACCGGTTTAAACCAGTTCAATCAGGTTTTTTCCGGTTTAAACCGGTTCTATCCGGTTGAAAGCGTTTTAAACCGGTTCAATCCGGTATTATCCGGTTTAAACCGGTTCAGTCTGGTTTTATACGGTTTCAACCGGTTTAAACCGGTTCAATCCGGTTTTATCCGGTTTAAACCGGTTCTATGCTGTTTATACCAGTTTAAGCCTCTTCAATCGGGTTTTATCCGGTTTAGACCTGTTTAAGCCGGTTCAATTCAGTTTTATCCAGTTTAAACCGGTTTAAACCCTTTCAATCCGTTTTTATCCAGTTTCAACCGGTTTACACCGGATCAATCCGGTTTTATCCGGTTTAAACCGGTTCTATCCAGTTCTTTCCGGTTTTAACCGGTTCTATCCTGTTCTATCTGGTTTAAACCGGTTCAATCCGGTATTATCCGTTTTAAACCGGTTTAAACTGGTTCAATCCGGTTTTATCCGGTTTAAACGGTTTCTATCCGGTTTAAACCGGTTCTATCTGGTTTAAACCGGTTTAAACCGCTTCAATCCGGTTTTATCCGGTTTAAACCGGTTTAAACCAGTTCAATCCGGTTTTATCCGGTTTAAACTGTTTTCAGCCGTTTCTATCCGGTTTAAACCAGTTTGAGCCGGTTCATGCCGGTTTTATCCGGTTTAAACCAGATACCGGTTTAAACCGGCTCTATCCAGTTTAAACAGGTTTAAGCCGGTTCAATCCGGTTTTATCCAGTTTAAACCAGTTCAATCCGTTTTTTCCGGTTCAATCCGGTTTAAACCGTTTCAATCTGGTTTTATCTGGTTTGATCCGGTTTAAACCGCTTCAATCCGGTTTTATCCTGTTTAAACCAGTTCTATCTGGTTCTTTCCGGTTGAAACCGGTTTAATCCGGTTCAATCCGGTTTGCTCCGGTTTAAACCGGTTCAATCTGGTTTAATCCGGTTTAAACCGGTTTTAACCGATTCAATCCGGTTTATCCAGTATAAACTGGTATAATCCGTTTCAATCCGGTTTTATCCGGTTTACACCGATTTAAACCGGTTCAGTCCGGTTTTATCCAGATAAACCTGTTATATCCGGTTTAAACCGGTATAAACCAGTTCAATCCGGTTTTATCCGTTTTCAACCGGTTTACACCGGTTCAATCCGGTTTTATCCGGTTTAAACCTCTTCAATCCGGTTTTTTCCAGTTTAAACCGGTTTATACCAGTTCAATCCGGTTTTATCCTCTTTAAACCGGTTTAAACCGGTTCAATCCGGTTTTATCCGGTTGAAACCGGTTCTATCCGTTTCTATCCGGTTTAAACCGGTTCTATCCGGTTCTATCTGGTTTAAGCCGGTTTAAACCGGTTCAATCCGATTTTATTCGGTTTAAACCGGATTAATCCGGTTTTATCCAGTTTAAACCGGTTTAAACAGGTTCAGTCCGGTTTTATCCGGTTTAAACCGGATCAATCCCGTTTTATCCGGTTTAAACCGGTTTAAGCCGGTTCATTCTGGTTTTATCTGGTTTAAACCGGTTTAAGCCGGTTCAATCCGGTTTTATCCAGTTTAAACCGGTTCTATCCGGTTCTATCCGGTTGAAACCAGTTTAAAACGATTCAATCCGGTTTTATCCGGTTTAAACCAGTTCAATCCTGTTTTATCCGGTTCAAACCGGTTCTATGCGGATCTATACAGTTGAAACCGGTTTAAACCAGTTCAATCAGGTTTTATCCGGTTTAAACCGGTTCTATCCGGTTGAAAGCGTTTTAAACCGGTTCAGTCTGGTTTTATCCGGTTTCAACCGGTTTAAACCGGTTCAATCCGGTTTTATCCGGTTTAAACCGGTTCTATGCTGTTTATACCAGTTTAAGCCTGTTCAATCGGGTTTTATCCGGTTTAGACCTGTTTAAGCCGGTTCATTCCAGTTTTATCCAGTTTAAACCGGTTTAAACCCTTTCAATCCGTTTTTATCCAGTTTCAACCGGTTTACACCGGATCAATCCGGTTTTATCCGGTTTAAACCGTTTCTATCCACTTCTATCCGTTTTAAACCCGTTTAATCCATTTCATACTGGTTTTATCCGGTTTAAACCGGTTTGAACCGGTTCAATCCGGTTTTATACGGTTTAAACCGGTTTAAGCTGGTTCAATCCGGTTTCATCCGGTTTAAACCGGTTCAATCCGGTTTTATCCAGTTTAAACCGGTTCTATCCGGTTCTATCCGGTTGAAACCAGTTTAATCCGGTTCAATCCGGTTTTATCCAGTTTAAACCAGTTCAATCCGCTTTTATCCGGTTTAAACCGATTCATTCCGGTTTTATCCGGTTTAAACCGGTTTGAAATGGTTCAATCCGGTTTTATCCGGTTTAAACCAGTTTGAACCGGTTCAATCCGGTTTTATCCGGTTTAAACCGGTTTAAACCGGTTCAATCCTATTTTATCTCGTTTAGACCCGTTCTATCCGGTTCTATCCTTTTTAAATCGGATTAAACTGGTTCTATCCTGTTCTATCCTGTTTTAACTGGATTAAACCAGTTCAATCCGGTTTTATCGGGTTTAAACCGGTTCTATCCGTTTCCATCTGGTTTAAACGGGTTTCAACTGGTTCAATCCGGTTTTATCCGTTTTAATCTGGTTCAATCTGATTTTATCCGGTTTAAACTGTTTCAATTTGGTTTTATCCGGTTTAAACCAGTTTGAACCGGTTCAATCTGGTTTTATCCGGTTTAAACCGGTTTAAACTGGGTCAATCCGGTTTTGTCCAGTTTAAACCTGTTCAATCCGTTTTTCTCTAGTTTAAACCGGTTTAGACAGGTTCAATCCGGTTTTACCCAGTTTAAACCGGTTCTATCCGGTTCTATCCGGTTGAAACCGGTTTAAACCGGTTCAATCCGGTTTTATCCGGTTTAAACCAGTTCAATCCGGTTTTATCCGCTTCAAACCGGTTTAAACCGGTTCAATCCGGTTTTATCCGGTTTAAACCGGTTCTATCCAGTTCTTTCCGGTTTAAACCGGTTCTATCCTGTTCTATCTGGTTTAAACCGGTTCAATCCGGTTTTATTCGGTTTAAACCGGTTTTAACTGGTTCAATCCGGTTTTATCCGGTTTAAACGGTTTCTATCCGGTTTAAACCGGTTCTATCTGGTTTAAACCGGTTTAAACCGCTTCAATCCGGTTTTATCCGGTTTAAACCGGTTTAAACCAGTTCAATCCGGTTTTATCCCGTTTAAACTCTTTTCAGCCGGTTCTATCCGGTTTAAACCGGTTTGAGCCGGTTCATGCCGGTTTTATCCGGTTTAAACCGGTTCTATCCGGTTTTATCCGGATTAAACCGGTTTAGCCCTGTTCTATCCGGTTTAAACCGGTTTAAACCGGTTCAATCCCATTTTATCCGGTTTAAACCGGTTCAATCCGGTTTTATCCTCTTTAAACCGGTTTAAACCGGTTCAATCCGGTTTTATCCGGTTGAAACCGGTTCTATCCGTTTCTATCCGGTTTAAACCGGTTCTATCCGGTTCTATCTGGTTTAAGCCGGTTTAAACCGGTTCAATCCGATTTTATTCGGTTTAAACCGGATTAATCCGGTTTTATCCAGTTTAAACCGGTTTAAACTGGTTCAGTCCGGTTTTATCCGGTTTAAACCGGATCAATCCCGTTTTATCCGGTTTAAACCGGTTTAAGCCGGTTCATTCTGGTTTTATCTGGTTTAAACCGGTTTAAGCCGGTTCAATCCGGTTTTATCCAGTTTAAACCGGTTCTATCCGGTTCTATCCGGTTGAAACCAGTTTAAAACGATTCAATCCGGTTTTATCCGGTTCAAACCAGTTCAGTCCTGTTTTATCCGGTTCAAACCGGTTCTATGCGGATCTATACAGTTGAAACCGGTTTAAACCAGTTCAATCAGGTTTTATCCGGTTTAAACCGGTTCTATCCGGTTGAAAGCGTTTTAAACCGGTTCAGTCTGGTTTTATCCGGTTTCAACCGGTTTAAACCAGTTCAATCCGGTTTTATCCGGTTTAAACCGTTTCTATGCTGTTTATACCAGTTTAAGCCTGTTCAATCGGGTTTTATCCGGTTTAGACCTGTTTAAGCCGGTTCATTCCAGTTTTATCCAGTTTAAACCGGTTTAAACCCTTTCAATCCGTTTTTATCCAGTTTCAACCGGTTTACACCGGATCAATCCGGTTTTATCCGGTTTAAACCGTTTCTATCCACTTCTATCCGTTTTAAACCCGTTTAATCCATTTCATACTGGTTTTATCCGGTTTAAACCGGTTTGAACCGGTTCAATCCGGTTTTATCCGGTTTAAACCGGTTTAAGCTGGTTCAATCCGGTTTCATCCGGTTTAAACCGGTTCAATCCGGTTTTATCCAGTTTAAACCGGTTCTATCCGGTTCTATCCGGTTGAAACCAGTTTAATCCGGTTCAATCCGGTTTTATCCAGTTTAAACCAGTTCAATCCGCTTTTATCCGGTTTAAACCGATTCATTCCGGTTTTATCCGGTTTAAACCGGTTTGAAATGGTTCAATCCGGTTTTATCCGGTTTAAACCAGTTTGAACCGGTTCAATCCGGTTTTATCCGGTTTAAACCGGTTTAAACCGGTTCAATCCTATTTTATCTCGTTTAGACCCGTTCTATCCGGTTCTATCCTTTTTAAATCGGATTAAACTGGTTCTATCCTGTTCTATCCTGTTTTAACTGGATTAAACCAGTTCAATCCGGTTTTATCGGGTTTAAACCGGTTCTATCCGTTTCCATCTGGTTTAAACGGGTTTCAACTGGTTCAATCCGGTTTTATCCGTTTTAATCTGGTTCAATCTGATTTTATCCGGTTTAAACTGTTTCAATTTGGTTTTATCCGGTTTAAACCAGTTTGAACCGGTTCAATCTGGTTTTATCCGGTTTAAACCGGTTTAAACTGGGTCAATCCGGTTTTGTCCAGTTTAAACCTGTTCAATCCGTTTTTCTCTAGTTTAAACCGGTTTAGACAGGTTCAATCCGGTTTTACCCAGTTTAAACCGGTTCTATCCGGTTCTATCCGGTTGAAACCGGTTTAAACCGGTTCAATCCGGTTTTATCCGGTTTAAACCAGTTCAATCCGGTTTTATCCGCTTCAAACCGGTTTAAACCGGTTCAATCCGGTTTTATCCGGTTTAAACCGGTTCTATCCAGTTCTTTCCGGTTTAAACCGGTTCTATCCTGTTCTATCTGGTTTAAACCGGTTCAATCCGGTTTTATTCGGTTTAAACCGGTTTTAACTGGTTCAATCCGGTTTTATCCGGTTTAAACGGTTTCTATCCGGTTTAAACCGGTTCTATCTGGTTTAAACCGGTTTAAACCGCTTCAATCCGGTTTTATCCGGTTTAAACCGGTTTAAACCAGTTCAATCCGGTTTTATCCCGTTTAAACTCTTTTCAGCCGGTTCTATCCGGTTTAAACCGGTTTGAGCCGGTTCATGCCGGTTTTATCCGGTTTAAACCGGTTCTATCCGGTTTTATCCGGATTAAACCGGTTTAGCCCTGTTCTATCCGGTTTAAACCGGTTTAAACCGGTTCAATCCCATTTTATCCGGTTTAAACCGGTTCAATCCGGTTTTATCCGGTTTAAACCGGTTTAAGCCGGTTCAATCCGGTTTTATCTGGTTTAAACCAGTTCACTCTGGTTTTATCCAGTTTAAAACGGTTTGAACCGGTTCAATCCGGTTTTATCCGTTTTAAACCTGTTTAAGCTGGTTCAACCCGGTTTTATCCAGTTTAAACCGGTTCTATCCGGTTCTATCCAGCTGAAACCGATTTAAACCAGTTCAATGCGGTTTTATCCGGTTAAAACCGGTTCAATCCGGCTTTATCCGGTTTAAACCTATTTAAACCGGTTCAATCTGTTTTATCCAGTTTAAACCGGTTCTATCCGGTTCTATCCGGTTGAAACCAGTTTAAACTGGTTCAATCCGGTTTTATCCGGTTTAAACCGGGTTAAGCTGGTTCAATCCAGTTTTATCCGGTTTAAACCGGTTCAATCGTGTTTTATCCGGTTTAAACCGGTTTAAGCCGGTTCATTCTGGTTTTATCTGGTTTAAACCGGTTTAAGCCGGTTCAATCCGGTTTTATCCAGTTTAAACCGGTTCTATCCGGTTCTATCCGGTTGAAACCAGTTTAAAACGATTCAATCCGGTTTTATCCGGTTTAAACCAGTTCAATCCTGTTTTATCCGGTTCAAACCGGTTCTATCCGGATCTATACAGTTGAAACCGGTTTAAACCAGTTCAATCAGGTTTTATCCGGTTTAAACCGGTTCTATCCGGTTGAAAGCGTTTTAAACCGGTTCAATCCGGTTTTATCCGGTTTAAACCGGTTCAGTCTGGTTTTATCCGGTTTCAACCGGTTTAAACCGGTTCAATTCGGTTTTATCCGGTTTAAACCGGTTCTATGCTGTTTATACCAGTTTAAGCCTGTTCAATCGGGTTTTATCCGGTTTAGACCTGTTTAAGCCGGTTCATTCCAGTTTTATCCAGTTTAAACCGGTTTAAACCCTTTCAATCCGTTTTTATCCAGTTTCAACCGGTTTACACCGGATCAATCCGGTTTTATCCGGTTTAAACCGTTTCTATCCACTTCTATCCGTTTTAAACCCGTTTAATCCATTTCATACTGGTTTTATCCGGTTTAAACCGGTTTGAACCGGTTCAATCCGGTTTTATCCGGTTTAAACCGGTTTAAGCTGGTTCAATCCGGTTTCATCCGGTTTAAACCGGTTCAATCCGGTTTTATCCAGTTTAAACCGGTTCTATCCGGTTCTATCCGGTTGAAACCAGTTTAATCCGGTTCAATCCGGTTTTATCCAGTTTAAACCAGTTCAATCCGCTTTTATCCGGTTTAAACCGATTCATTCCGGTTTTATCCGGTTTAAACCGGTTTGAAATGGTTCAATCCGGTTTTATCCGGTTTAAACCAGTTTGAACCGGTTCAATCCGGTTTTATCCGGTTTAAACCGGTTTAAACCGGTTCAATCCTATTTTATCTCGTTTAGACCCGTTCTATCCGGTTCTATCCTTTTTAAATCGGATTAAACTGGTTCTATCCTGTTCTATCCTGTTTTAACTGGATTAAACCAGTTCAATCCGGTTTTATTGGGTTTAAACCGGTTCTATCCGTTTCCATCTGGTTTAAACGGGTTTCAACTGGTTCAATCCGGTTTTATCCGTTTTAATCTGGTTCAATCTGATTTTATCCGGTTTAAACTGTTTCAATTTGGTTTTATCCGGTTTAAACCAGTTTGAACCGGTTCAATCTGGTTTTATCCGGTTTAAACCGGTTTAAGCCGGTTCAATCCGGTTTTATCTGGTTTAAACCAGTTCACTCTGGTTTTATCCAGTTTAAAACGGTTTGAACCGGTTCAATCCGGTTTTATCCGTTTTAAACCTGTTTAAGCTGGTTCAACCCGGTTTTATCCAGTTTAAACCGGTTCTATCCGGTTCTATCCAGCTGAAACCGATTTAAACCAGTTCAATGCGGTTTTATCCGGTTAAAACCGGTTCAATCCGGCTTTATCCGGTTTAAACCTATTTAAACCGGTTCAATCTGTTTTATCCAGTTTAAACCGGTTCTATCCGGTTCTATCCGGTTGAAACCAGTTTAAACTGGTTCAATCCGGTTTTATCCGGTTTAAACCGGGTTAAGCTGGTTCAATCCAGTTTTATCCGGTTTAAACCGGTTCAATCGTGTTTTATCCGGTTTAAACCGGTTTAAGCCGGTTCATTCTGGTTTTATCTGGTTTAAACCGGTTTAAGCCGGTTCAATCCGGTTTTATCCAGTTTAAACCGGTTCTATCCGGTTCTATCCGGTTGAAACCAGTTTAAAACGATTCAATCCGGTTTTATCCGGTTTAAACCAGTTCAATCCTGTTTTATCCGGTTCAAACCGGTTCTATCCGGATCTATACAGTTGAAACCGGTTTAAACCAGTTCAATCAGGTTTTATCCGGTTTAAACCGGTTCTATCCGGTTGAAAGCGTTTTAAACCGGTTCAATCCGGTTTTATCCGGTTTAAACCGGTTCAGTCTGGTTTTATCCGGTTTCAACCGGTTTAAACCGGTTCAATCCGGTTTTATCCGGTTTAAACCGGTTCTATGCTGTTTATACCAGTTTAAGCCTGTTCAATCGGGTTTTATCCGGTTTAGACCTGTTTAAGCCGGTTCATTCCAGTTTTATCCAGTTTAAACCGGTTTAAACCCTTTCAATCCGTTTTTATCCAGTTTCAACCGGTTTACACCGGATCAATCCGGTTTTATCCGGTTTAAACCGTTTCTATCCACTTCTATCCGTTTTAAACCCGTTTAATCCATTTCATACTGGTTTTATCCGGTTTAAACCGGTTTGAACCGGTTCAATCCGGTTTTATCCGGTTTAAACCGGTTTAAGCTGGTTCAATCCGGTTTCATCCGGTTTAAACCGGTTCAATCCGGTTTTATCCAGTTTAAACCGGTTCTATCCGGTTCTATCCGGTTGAAACCAGTTTAATCCGGTTCAATCCGGTTTTATCCAGTTTAAACCAGTTCAATCCGCTTTTATCCGGTTTAAACCGATTCATTCCGGTTTTATCCGGTTTAAACCGGTTTGAAATGGTTCAATCCGGTTTTATCCGGTTTAAACCAGTTTGAACCGGTTCAATCCGGTTTTATCCGGTTTAAACCGGTTTAAACCGGTTCAATCCTATTTTATCTCGTTTAGACCCGTTCTATCCGGTTCTATCCTTTTTAAATCGGATTAAACTGGTTCTATCCTGTTCTATCCTGTTTTAACTGGATTAAACCAGTTCAATCCGGTTTTATCGGGTTTAAACCGGTTCTATCCGTTTCCATCTGGTTTAAACGGGTTTCAACTGGTTCAATCCGGTTTTATCCGTTTTAATCTGGTTCAATCTGATTTTATCCGGTTTAAACTGTTTCAATTTGGTTTTATCCGGTTTAAACCAGTTTGAACCGGTTCAATCTGGTTTTATCCGGTTTAAACCGGTTTAAACTGGGTCAATCCGGTTTTGTCCAGTTTAAACCTGTTCAATCCGTTTTTCTCTAGTTTAAACCGGTTTAGACAGGTTCAATCCGGTTTTACCCAGTTTAAACCGGTTCTATCCGGTTCTATCCGGTTGAAACCGGTTTAAACCGGTTCAATCCGGTTTTATCCGGTTTAAACCAGTTCTATCCAGTTCTTTCCGGTTTAAACCGGTTCTATCCTGTTCTATCTGGTTTAAACCGGTTCAATCCGGTTTTATCCGGTTTAAACCTGTTCTATCCAGTTCTTTCCGGTTTAAACCGGTTCTATCCTGTTCTATCTGGTTTAAACCGGTTCAATCCGGTTTTATTCGGTTTAAACCGGTTTTAACTGGTTCAATCCGGTTTTATCCGGTTTAAACGGTTTCTATCCGGTTTAAACCGGTTCTATCTGGTTTAAACCGGTTTAAACCGCTTCAATCCGGTTTTATCCGGTTTAAACCGGTTTAAACCAGTTCAATCCGGTTTTATCCGGTTTAAACTGTTTTCAGCCGGTTCTATCCGGTTTAAACCTGTTTGAGCCGGTTCATGCCGGTTTTATCCGGTTTAAACCGGTTCTATCCGGTTTTATCCGGATTAAACCGGTTTAGCCCTGTTCTATCCGGTTTAAACCGGTTTAAACCGGTTCAATCCCATTTTATCCGGTTTAAACCGGTTCAATCCGGTTTTATCCGGTTTAAACCGGTTTAAGCCGGTTCAATCCGGTTTTATCTGGTTTAAACCAGTTCACTCTGGTTTTATCCAGTTTAAAACGGTTTGAACCGGTTCAATCCGGTTTTATCCGTTTTAAACCTGTTTAAGCTGGTTCAACCCGGTTTTATCCAGTTTAAACCGGTTCTATCCGGTTCTATCCAGCTGAAACCGATTTAAACCAGTTCAATGCGGTTTTATCCGGTTAAAACCGGTTCAATCCGGCTTTATCCGGTTTAAACCTATTTAAACCGGTTCAATCTGTTTTATCCAGTTTAAACCGGTTCTATCCGGTTCTATCCGGTTGAAACCAGTTTAAACTGGTTCAATCCGGTTTTATCCGGTTTAAACCGGGTTAAGCTGGTTCAATCCAGTTTTATCCGGTTTAAACCGGTTCAATCGTGTTTTATCCGGTTTAAACCGTTTGAAACCAGTTCAATCCGGTTTTATCTGGTTTAGACCAGTTCAAACCGGTTCAATCCGGTTTTATCCAGTTTAAACCAGTTCTATCCATTTCTATATGGTTTAAACCGGTTTAACCTGGTTCAATCCGGTTTTATCCGGTTTAAACCGGTTCTATCCGTTTTAAACCAGTTTAAAACAGTTCATTCCGGTTTTATCCGGTTTAAACCGGTTTGAACCGGTTCAATCCGGTTTTATCTGGTTTAAACCGGTTTGAACCAGTTCAATCCGGATTTATCCGGTTTAAACCGGTTTAAGCCGGTTCAATCCGGTTTTATCTGGTTTAAACCGGTTTAAGCCGGTTCAATCCGGTTTTATCAAGTTTAAAACGGTTCTATTCGTTTCCATCTGGGTTAAAAGTGTTGAAACTGGTTCAATCCGGTTTTATACGTTTTAAACCAGTTCAATCTGATTTTATCCGGTTTAAACTGGTTCAATTTGGTTTTATCCGGTTTAAACCGGTTTGAACCGGTTCAATCCGGTTTTATCCGGTTTAAACCGGTTTAAAGCGGGTAAATCCAGTTTTGTCCGGTTTAAACTTCTTCAATCCGGTTTTCTCCAGTTTAAACCGGTTTATACCAGTTCAATCCCGTTTTATCCGCTTTAAACCGGTTTAAACCCGTTCAATCCGGTTTTATCCGGTTTAAACCGGTTCTATCCGGTTTTATCCGGTTTAAACCGGTTCTATCCGGTTCTATCCGGTTTAAACCGGTTCTATCCGGTTCTATCTGGTTTAAGCCGGTTTAAACCGGTTCAATCCGGTTTTATTCGGTTTAAACCGGATCAATCCGGTTTTATCCAGTTTAAACCGGTTTAAACTGGTTCAGTCCGGTTTTATTCGGTTTAAACCGGTTCTATCCAGTTTAAACCGGTTTAAACCGCTTCAATCCGGTTTTATCCGGTTTAAACCGGATCAATCCCGTTTTATCCGGTTTAAACCGGTTTAAACCGGTTCAATCTGGTTTTATCTGGTTTAAACCGGTTTAAGCCGGTTCAATCCGGTTTTATCCAGTTTCAACCGGTTCTATCCGGTTCTATCCGGTTGAAACCAGTTTAAAACGGTTCAATCCGGTTTTATCCGGTTTAAACCAGTTCAATCCTGTTTTATCCGGTTCAAACCGGTTCTATCCGGATCTATACAGTTGAAACCGGTTTAAACCAGTTCAATCCGGTTTTATCCGGTTTAAACCGGTTCTATCCGGTTGAAAGCGTTTTAAACCGGTTCAATCCGGTTTTATCCGGTTTAAACCGGTTCAGTCTGGTTTTATCCGGTTTCAACCGGTTTAAACCGGTTCAATCCGGTTTTATCCGGTTTAAACCGGTTCTATGCTGTTTATACCAGTTTAAGCCTCTTCAATCGGGTTTTATCCGGTTTAGACCTGTTTAAGCCGGTTCAATTCAGTTTTATCCAGTTTAAACCGGTTTAAACCCTTTCAATCCGTTTTTATCCAGTTTCAACCGGTTTACACCGGATCAATCCGGTTTTATCCGGTTTAAACCGGTTCTATCCAGTTCTTTCCGGTTTAAACCGGTTCTATCCTGTTCTATCTGGTTTAAACCGGTTCAATCCGGTATTATCCGGTTTAAACCGGTTTAAACTGGTTCAATCCGGTTTTATCCGGTTTAAACCGGTTTAAACCAGTTCAATCCGGTTTTATCCGGTTTAAACTGTTTTCAGCCGGTTCTATCCGGTTTAAACCAGTTTGAGCCGGTTCATGCCGGTTTTATCCGGTTTAAACCAGATACCGGTTTAAACCGGCTCTATCCAGTTTAAACAGTTTTAAGCCGGTTCAATCCGGTTTTATCCAGTTTAAACCAGTTCAATCCGTTTTTTCCGGTTCAATCCGGTTTAAACCGTTTCAATCTGGTTTTATCTGGTTTGATCCGGTTTAAACCGCTTCAATCCGGTTTTATCCTGTTTAAACCAGTTCTATCTGGTTCTATCCGGTTGAAACCGGTTTAATCCGGTTCAATCCGGTTTGCTCCGGTTTAAACCGGTTCAATCTGGTTTAATCCGGTTTAAACCGGTTTTAACCGATTCAATCCGGTTTATCCAGTATAAACTGGTTTAATCCGTTTCAATCCGGTTTTATCCGGTTTACACCGATTTAAACCGGTTCAGTCCGGTTTTATCCAGATAAACCTGTTATATCCGGTTTAAACCGGTATAAACCAGTTCAATCCGGTTTTATCCTGTTTAAACCGGTTTAAACCCTTTCAATCCGTTTTTATCCGTTTTCAACCGGTTTACACCGGTTCAATCCGGTTTTATCCGGTTTAAACCGTTTCTATCCACTTCTATCCGTTTTAAACCCGTTTAATCCATTTCATACAGGTTTTATCCGGTTTAAACCGGTTTGAACCGGTTCAATCTGGTTTTATCCGGTTTAAACTGGTTTAAGCCGGTTCAATCCGGTTTTATCCGGTTTAAACCGGTTCAATCCGGTTTTATCCAGTTTAAACCGGTTCTATCCGGTTCTATCCGGTTGAAACCAGTTTAAACCGGTTCAATCCGGTTTTATCCAGTTTAAACCAGTTCAATCCGGTTTTATCCGGTTTAAACCGGTTCAATCCGCTTTTATCCGGTTTAAACCGATTCATTCCGGTTTTATCCGGTTTAAACCGGTTTGAAATGGTTCAATCCGGTTTTATCCGGTTTAAACCAGTTTGAACCGGTTCAATCCGGTTTTATCCGGTTTAAACCGGTTTAAACCGGTTCAATCCTATTTTATCTCGTTTAGACCCGTTATATCCGGTTCTATCCTTTTTAAATCGGATTAAACTGGTTCTATCCTGTTCTATCCTGTTTTAACTGGATTAAACCAGTTCAATCCGGTTTTATCGGGTTTAAACCGGTTCTATCCGTTTCCATCTGGTTTGAACGGGTTTCAACTGGTTCAATCCGGTTTTATCCGTTTTAATCTGGTTCAATCTGATTTTATCCGGTTTAAACTGTTTCAATTTGGTTTTATCCGGTTTAAACCAGTTTGAACCGGTTCAATCTGGTTTTATCCGGTTTAAACCGGTTTACACTGGGTCAATCCGGTTTTGTCCAGTTTAAACCTGTTCAATCCGTTTTTCTCTAGTTTAAACCGGTTTAGACAGGTTCAATCCGGTTTTACCCAGTTTAAACCGGTTCTATCCGGTTCTATCCGGTTGAAACCGGTTTAAACCAGTTCAATCCGGTTTTATCCGGTTTAAACCAGTTCAATCCGGTTTTATCAAGTTTAAAACGGTTCTATTCGTTTCCATCTGGGTTAAAAGGGTTGAAACTGGTTCAATCCGGTTTTATACGTTTTAAACCAGTTCAATCTGATTTTATCCGTTTTAAACTGGTTCAATTTGGTTTTATCCGGTTTAAACCGGTTTGAACCGGTTCCATCCGGTTTTATCCGGTTTAAACCGGTTTAAAGCGGGTAAATCCAGTTTTATCCGGTTTAAACCTCTTCAATCCGGTTTTCTCCAGTTTAAACCGGTTTATACCAGTTCAATCCCGTTTTATCCGCTTTAAACCGGTTTAAACCCGTTCAATCCGGTTTTATCCGGTTTAAACCGGTTCTATCCGGTTCTATCCGGTTTAAACCGGTTCTATCCGGTTCTATCTGGTTTAAGCCAGTTTAAACCGGTTCAATCCGGTTTTATTCGGTTTAAACCGGATCAATCCGTTTTTATCCAGTTTAAACCGGTTTAAACTGGTTCAGTCCGGTTTTATCCGGTTTAAACCGGTTCTATCCAGTTTAAACCGGTTTAAACCGCTTCAATCCGGTTTTATCCGGTTTAAACCAGATCAATCCCGTTTTATCCGGTTTCGGTTTAAACCGGTTCTATCCGGTTCTATCTGGTTTAAGCCAGTTTAAACCGGTTCAATCCGGTTTTATTCGGTTTAAACCGGATCAATCCGTTTTTATCCAGTTTAAACCGGTTTAAACTGGTTCAGTCCGGTTTTATCCGGTTTAAACCGGTTCTATCCAGTTTAAACCGGTTTAAACCGCTTCAATCCGGTTTTATCCGGTTTAAACCAGATCAATCCCGTTTTATCCGGTTTAAACCGGTTTAAACCGGTTCAATCTGGTTTTATCTGGTTTAAACCAGTTTAAGCCGGTTCAATCCGGTTTTATCCAGTTTCAACCGGTTCTATCCGGTTCTATCCGGTTGAAACCAGTTTAAAACGGTTCAATCCGGTTTTATCCGGTTTAAACCAGTTCAATCCTGTTTTATCCGGTTCAAACCGGTTCTATCCGGATCTATACAGTTGAAACCGGTTTAAACCAGTTCAATCAGGTTTTATCCGGTTTAAACCGGTTCTATCCGGTTGAAAGCGTTTTAAACCGGTTCAATCCGGTTTTATCCGGTTTAAACCGGTTCAGTCTGGTTTTATCCGGTTTCAACCGGTTTAAACCGGTTCAATCCGGTTTTATCCGGTTTAAACCGGTTCTATGCTGTTTATACCAGTTTAAGCCTCTTCAATCGGGTTTTATCCGGTTTAGACCTGTTTAAGCCGGTTCAATTCAGTTTTATCCAGTTTAAACCGGTTTAAACCCTTTCAATCCGTTTTTATCCAGTTTCAACCGGTTTACACCGGATCAATCCGGTTTTATCCGGTTTAAACCGGTTCTATCCAGTTCTTTCTGGTTTAAACCGGTTCTATCCTGTTCTATCTGGTTTAAACCGGTTCAATCCGGTATTATCCGGTTTAAACCGGTTTAAACTGGTTCAATCCGGTTTTATTCGGTTTAAACGGTTTCTATCCGGTTTAAACCGGTTCTATCTGGTTTAAACCGGTTTAATCCACTTCAATCCGGTTTTATCCGGTTTAAACCGGTTCAATCCGGTTTTATCCAGTTTAAACCGGTTCTATCCGGTTCTATCCGGTTGAAACCAGTTTAAACCGGTTCAATCCGGTTTTATCCAGTTTAAACCAGTTCAATCCGGTTTTATCCGGTTTAAACCGGTTCAATCCGCTTTTATCCGGTTTAAACCGATTCATTCCGGTTTTATCCGGTTTAAACCGGTTTGAAATGGTTCAATCCGGTTTTATCCGGTTTAAACCGGGTTAAGCTGGTTCAATCCAGTTTTATCCGGTTTTAACCGGTTCAATCTTGTTTTATCCGGTTTAAACCGTTTGAAATCAGTTCAATCCGGTTTTATCTGGTTTAGACCAGTTCAAAAAGGTTCAATCCGGTTTTATCCAGTTTAAACCAGTTCTATCCATTTCTATATGGTTTAAACCGGTTTAACCTGGTTCAATCCGGTTTTATCCGGTTTAAACCGGTTCTATCCGTTTTAAACCAGTTTAAAACAGTTCATTCCGGTTTTATCCGGTTTAAACCGGTTTGAACCGGTTCAATCCGGTTTTATCCGTTTTAAACCGGTTTGAACCGGTTCAATCCGGATTTATCCGGTTTAAACCGGTTTAAGCCGGTTCAATCCGGTTTTATCTGGTTTAAACCGGTTTAAGCCGGTTCAATCCGGTTTTATCAAGTTTAAAACGGTTCTATTCGTTTCCATCTGGGTTAAAAGGTTTGAAACTGGTTCAATCCGGTTTTATACGTTTTAAACCAGTTCAATCTGATTTTATCCGGTTTAAACTTGTTCAATCCGGTTTTATCCGGTTTAAACCGGTTTAAACCGGGTAAATCCGGTTTTATCCGGTTAAAACCTCTTCAATCCGGTTTTCTCCAGTTTAAACCGGTTTATACCAGTTCAATCCGGTTTTATCCTCTTTAAACCGGTTTAAACCGGTTCAATCCGGTTCTATCCGGTTTAAACCGGTTCTATCCAGTTCTATCCGGTTGAAACCAGTTTAAACCGGTTCAATCCGGTTTTATCCAGTTTAAACCAGTTCAATCCGGTTTTATCCGGTTTAAACCGGTTCAATCCGCTTTTATCCGGTTTAAACCGATTCATTCCGGTTTTATCCGGTTTAAACCGGTTTGAAATGGTTCAATCCGGTTTTATCCGCTTTAAATCAGTTTGAACCGGTTCAATCCGGTTTTATCTGGTTTAAACCGGTTTAAACTGGTTCAATCATATTTTATCTCGTTTAGACCCGTTCTATCCGGTTCTATCCTTTTTAAATCGGATTAAACTGGTTCTATCCTGTTCTATCCTGTTTTAACTGGATTAAACCAGTTCAATCCGGTTTTATCGGGTTTAAACCGGTTCTATCCGTTTCCATCTGGTTTAAACGGGTTTCAACTGGTTCAATCCGGTTTTATCCGTTTTAATCTGGTTCAATCTGATTTTATCCGGTTTAAACTGTTTCAATTTGGTTTTATCCGGTTTAAACCAGTTTGAACCGGTTCAATCTGGTTTTATCCGGTTTAAACCGGTTTAAACTGGGTCAATCCGGTTTTGTCCAGTTTAAACCTGTTCAATCCGTTTTTCTCTAGTTTAAACCGGTTTAGACAGGTTCAATCCGGTTTTACCCAGTTTAAACCGGTTCTATCCGGTTCTATCCGGTTGAAACCGGTTTAAACCGGTTCAATCCGGTTTTATCCGGTTTAAACCAGTTCAATCCGGTTTTATCCGCTTCAAACCGGTTTAAACCGGTTCAATCCGGTTTTATCCGGTTTAAACCAGTTCAATCCGGTTTTATCCGGTTTAAACCGGTTTAAACTGGTTCAATCCGGTTTTATCCGGTTTAAACGGTTTCTATCCGGTTTAAACCAGTTCTATCTGGTTTAAACCGGTTTAAACCGTTTCAATCCGGTTTTATCCGGTTTAAACCGGTTTAAACCAGTTCAATCCGGTTTTATCCGGTTTAAACTGTTTTCAGCCGGTTCTATCTGGTTTAAACCGGTTTGAGCCGGTTCATGCCGGTTTTATCCGGTTTAAACCGGTTCTATCCAGTTTTATCCGGATTAAACCGGTTTAGCCCTGTTCTATCCGGTTTAAACCGGTTTAAACCGGTTCAATCCCATTTTATCCGGTTTAAACCGGTTCAATCCGGTTTTATCTGGTTTAAACCAGTTCACTCTGGTTTTATCCAGTTTAAAACGGTTTGAATCGGTTCAATCCGGTTTTATCCGGTTTAAACCTGTTTAAGCTGGTTCAACCCGGTTTTATCCAGTTTAAACCGGTTCTATCCGGTTCTATCCAGCTGAAACCGATTTAAACCAGTTCAATGCGGTTTTATCCGGTTAAAACCGGTTCAATCCGGCTTTATCCGGTTTACACCTATTTAAACCGGTTCAATCTGTTTTATCCAGTTTAAACTGGTTCTATCCGGTTCTATCCGGTTGAAACCAGTTTAAACTGGTTCAATCCGGTTTTATCCGGTTTAAACCGGGTTAAGCTGGTTCAATCCAGTTTTATCCGGTTTAAACCGGTTCAATCTTGTTTTATCCGGTTTAAACCGTTTGAAACCAGTTCAATCCGGTTTTATCTGGTTTAGACCAGTTCAAACCGGTTCAATCCGGTTTTATCCAGTTTAAACCAGTTCTATCCATTTCTATATGGTTTAAACCGGTTTAACATGGTTCAATCCGGTTTTATCCGGTTTAAACCGGTTCTATCCGTTTTAAACCAGTTTAAAACAGTTCATTCCGGTTTTATCCGGTTTAAACCGGATTGAACCGGTTCAATCCGGTTTTATCCGTTTTAAACCGGTTTGAACCGGTTCAATCCGGATTTATCCGGTTTAAACCGGTTTAAGCCGGTTCAATCCGGTTTTATCTGGTTTAAACCGGTTTAAGCCGGTTCAATCCGGTTTTATCAAGTTTAAAACGGTTCTATTCGTTTCCATCTGGGTTAAAAGGTTTGAAACTGGTTCAATCCGTTTTTATACGTTTTAAACCAGTTCAATCTGATTTTATCCGGTTTAAACTGGTTCAATCTGGTTTTATCCGGTTTAAACCGGTTTAAACCGGGTAAATCCGGTTTTATCCGGTTTAAACCTCTTCAATCCGGTTTTTTCCAGTTTAAACCGGTTTATACCAGTTCAATCCGGTTTTATCCTCTTTAAACCGGTTTAAACCGGTTCAATCCGGTTTTATCCGGTTGAAACCGGTTCTATCCGGTTCTATCCGGTTTAAACCGGTTCTATCCGGTTCTATCTGGTTTAAGCCGGTTTAAACCGGTTCAATCCGATTTTATTCGGTTTAAACCGGATCAATCCGGTTTTATCCAGTTTAAACCGGTTTAAACTGGTTCAGTCCGGTTTTATCCGGTTTAAACCGGATCAATCCCGTTTTATCCGGTTTAAACCGGTTTAAGCCGGTTCAATCTGGTTTTATCTGGTTTAAACCGGTTTAAGCCGGTTCAATCCGGTTTTATCCAGTTTAAACCGGTTCTATCCGGTTCTATCCGGTTGAAACCAGTTTAAAACGATTCAATCCGGTTTTATCCGGTTTAAACCAGTTCAATCCTGTTTTATCCGGTTCAAACCGGTTCTATCCGGATCTATACAGTTGAAACCGGTTTAAACCAGTTCAATCAGGTTTTATCCGGTTTAAACCGGTTCTATCCGGTTGAAAGCGTTTTAAACCGGTTCAATCCGGTTTTATCCGGTTTAAACCGGTTCTATGCTGTTTATACCAGTTTAAGCCTGTTCAATCGGGTTTTATCCGGTTTAGACCTGTTTAAGCCGGTTCATTCCAGTTTTATCCAGTTTAAACCGGTTTAAACCCTTTCAATCCGTTTTTATCCAGTTTCAACCGGTTTACACCGGATCAATCCGGTTTTATCCGGTTTAAACCGTTTCTATCCACTTCTATCCGTTTTAAACCCGTTTAATCCATTTCATACTGGTTTTATCCGGTTTAAACCGGTTTGAACCGGTTCAATCCGGTTTTATCCGGTTTAAACCGGTTTAAGCTGGTTCAATCCGGTTTCATCCGGTTTAAACCGGTTCAATCCGGTTTTATCCAGTTTAAACCGGATCTATCCGGTTCTATCCGGTTGAAACCAGTTTAATCCGGTTCAATCCGGTTTTATCCAGTTTAAACCAGTTCAATCCGGTTTTATCCGGTTTAAACCGGTTCAATCCGCTTTTATCCGGTTTAAACCGATTCATTCCGGTTTTATCCGGTTTAAACCGGTTTGAAATGGTTCAATCCGGTTTTATCCGGTTTAAACCAGTTTGAACCGGTTCAATCCGGTTTTATCCGGTTTAAACCGGTTTAAACCGGTTCAATCCTATTTTATCTCGTTTAGACCCGTTCTATCCGGTTCTATCCTTTTTAAATCGGATTAAACTGGTTCTATCCTGTTCTATCCTGTTTTAACTGGATTAAACCAGTTCAATCCGGTTTTATCGGGTTTAAACCGGTTCTATCCGTTTCCATCTGGTTTAAACGGGTTTCAACTGGTTCAATCCGGTTTTATCCGTTTTAATCTGGTTCAATCTGATTTTATCCGGTTTAAACTGTTTCAATTTGGTTTTATCCGGTTTAAACCAGTTTGAACCGGTTCAATCTGGTTTTATCCGGTTTAAACCGGTTTAAACTGGGTCAATCCGGTTTTGTCCAGTTTAAACCTGTTCAAACCGTTTTTCTCTAGTTTAAACCGGTTTAGACAGGTTCAATCCGGTTTTACCCAGTTTAAACCGGTTCTATCCGGTTCTATCCGGTTGAAACCGGTTTAAACTGGTTCAATCCGGTTTTATCCGGTTTAAACCAGTTCAATCCGGTTTTATCCGCTTCAAACCGGTTTAAACCGGTTCAATCCGGTTTTATCCGGTTTAAACCGGTTCTATCCAGTTCTTTCCGGTTTAAACCGGTTCTATCCTGTTCTATCTGGTTTAAACCGGTTCAATCCGGTTTTATTCGGTTTAAACCGGTTTTAACTGGTTCAATCCGGTTTTATCCGGTTTAAACGGTTTCTATCCGGTTTAAACCGGTTCTATCTGGTTTAAACCGGTTTAAACCGCTTCAATCCGGTTTTATCCGGTTTAAACCGGTTTAAACCAGTTCAATCCGGTTTTATCCGGTTTAAACTGTTTTCAGCCGGTTCTATCTGGTTTAAACCGGTTTGAGCCGGTTCATGCCGGTTTTATCCGGTTTAAACCGGTTCTATCCGGTTTTATCCGGATTAAACCGGTTTAGCCCTGTTCTATCCGGTTTAAACCGGTTTAAACTGGTTCAATCCCATTTTATCCGGTTTAAACCGGTTCAATCCGGTTTTATCCGGTTTAAACCGGTTTAAGCCGGTTCAATCCGGTTTTATCTGGTTTAAACCAGTTCACTCTGGTTTTATCCAGTTTAAAACGGTTTGAACCGGTTCAATCCGGTTTTATCCGTTTTAAACCTGTTTAAGCTGGTTCAACCCGGTTTTATCCAGTTTAAACCGGTTCTATCCGGTTCTATCCAGCTGAAACCGATTTAAACCAGTTCAATGCGGTTTTATCCGGTTAAAACCGGTTCAATCCGGCTTTATCCGGTTTAAACCTATTTAAACCGGTTCAATCTGTTTTATCCAGTTTAAACCGGTTCTATCCGGTTCTATCCGGTTGAAACCAGTTTAAACTGGTTCAATCCGGTTTTATCCGGTTTAAACCGGGTTAAGCTGGTTCAATCCAGTTTTATCCGGTTTAAACCGGTTCAATCGTGTTTTATCCGGTTTAAACCGTTTGAAACCAGTTCAATCCGGTTTTATCTGGTTTAGACCAGTTCAAACCGGTTCAATCCGGTTTTATCCAGTTTAAACCAGTTCTATCCATTTCTATATGGTTTAAACCGGTTTAACCTGGTTCAATCCGGTTTTATCCGGTTTAAACCCGTTCTATCCGTTTTAAACCAGTTTAAAACAGTTCATTCCGGTTTTATCCAGCTTAAACCGGTTTGAACCGGTTCAATCCGGTTTTATCCGGTTTAAACCGGTTTGAACCAGTTCAATCCGGATTTATCCGGTTTAAACCGGTTTAAGCCGGTTCAATCCGGTTTTATCTGGTTTAAACCGGTTTAAGCCGGTTCAATCCGGTTTTATCAAGTTTAAAACGGTTCTATTCGTTTCCATCTGGGTTAAAAGTGTTGAAACTGGTTCAATCCGGTTTTATACGTTTTAAACCAGTTCAATCTGATTTTATCCGGTTTAAACTGGTTCAATTTGGTTTTATCCGGTTTAAACCGGTTTGAACCGGTTCAATCTGGTTTTATCCGGTTTAAACCGGTTTAAAGCGGGTAAATCCAGTTTTATCCGGTTTAAACTTCTTCAATCCGGTTTTCTCCAGTTTAAACCGGTTTATACCAGTTCAATCCCGTTTTATCCGCTTTAAACCGGTTTAAACCCGTTCAATCCGGTTTTATCCGGTTTAAACCGGTTCTATCCGGTTTTATCCGGTTTAAACCGGTTCTATCCGGTTCTATCCGGTTTAAACCGGTTCTATCCGGTTCTATCTGGTTTAAGCCGGTTTAAACCGGTTCAATACGGTTTTATTCGGTTTAAACCGGATCAATCCGGTTTTATCCAGTTTAAACCGGTTTAAACTGGTTCAGTCCGGTTTTATCCGGTTTAAACCGGTTCTATCCAGTTTAAACCGGTTTAAACCGCTTCAATCCGGTTTTATCCGGTTTAAACCGGATCAATCCCGTTTTATCCGGTTTAAACCGGTTTAAACCGGTTCAATCTGGTTTTATCTGGTTTAAACCGGTTTAAGCCGGTTCAATCCGGTTTTATCCAGTTTCAACCGGTTCTATCCGGTTCTATCCAGTTGAAACCAGTTTAAAACGGTTCAATCCGGTTTTATCCGGTTTAAACCAGTTCAATCCTGTTTTATCCGGTTCAAACCGGTTCTATCCGGATCTATACAGTTGAAACCGGTTTAAACCAGTTCAATCAGGTTTTATCCGGTTTAAACCGGTTCTATCCGGTTGAAAGCGTTTTAAACCGGTTCAATCCGGTTTTATCCGGTTTAAACCGGTTCAGTCTGGTTTTATCCGGTTTCAACCGGTTTAAACCGGTTCAATCCGGTTTTATCCGGTTTAAACCGGTTCTATGCTGTTTATACCAGTTTAAGCCTCTTCAATCGGGTTTTATCCGGTTTAGACCTGTTTAAGCCGGTTCAATTCAGTTTTATCCAGTTTAAACCGGTTTAAACCCTTTCAATCCGTTTTTATCCAGTTTCAACCGGTTTACACCGGATCAATCCGGTTTTATCCGGTTTAAACCGGTTCTATCCAGTTCTTTCCGGTTTAAACCGGTTCTATCCTGTTCTATCTGGTTTAAACCGGTTCAATCCGGTATTATCCGGTTTAAACCGGTTTAAACTGGTTCAATCCGGTTTTATCCGGTTTAAACGGTTTCTATCCGGTTTAAACCGGTTCTATCTGGTTTAAACCGGTTTAAACCGCTTCAATCCGGTTTTATCCGGTTTAAACCGGTTTAAACCAGTTCAATCCGGTTTTATCCGGTTTAAACTGTTTTCAGCCGTTTCTATCCGGTTTAAACCAGTTTGAGCCGGTTCATGCCGGTTTTATCCGGTTTAAACCAGATACCGGTTTAAACCGGCTCTATCCAGTTTAAACAGGTTTAAGCCGGTTCAATCCGGTTTTATCCAGTTTAAACCAGTTCAATCCGTTTTTTCCGGTTCAATCCGGTTTAAACCGTTTCAATCTGGTTTTATCTGGTTTGATCCGGTTTAAACCGCTTCAATCCGGTTTTATCCTGTTTAAACCAGTTCTATCTGGTTCTTTCCGGTTGAAACCGGTTTAATCCGGTTCAATCCGGTTTGCTCCGGTTTAAACCGGTTCAATCTGGTTTAATCCGGTTTAAACCGGTTTTAACCGATTCAATCCGGTTTATCCAGTATAAACTGGTTTAATCCGTTTCAATCTGGTTTTATCCGGTTTACACCGATTTAAACCGGTTCAGTCCGGTTTTATCCAGATAAACCTGTTATATCCGGTTTAAACCGGTATAAACCAGTTCAATCCGGTTTTATCCTGTTTAAACCGGTTTAAACCCTTTCAATCCGTTTTTATCCGTTTTGAACCGGTTTACACCGGTTCAATCCGGTTTTATCCGGTTTAAACCTCTTCAATCCGGTTTTTTCCAGTTTAAACCGGTTTATACCAGTTCAATCCGGTTTTATCCTCTTTAAACCGGTTTAAACCGGTTCAATCCGGTTTAAACCGGTTCTATCCGGTTCTATCTGGTTTAAGCCGGTTTAAACCGGTTCAATTAGATTTTATTCGGTTTAAACCGGATCAATCCGGTTTTATCCAGTTTAAACCGGTTTAAACTGGTTCAGTCCGGTTTTATCCGGTTTAAACCGGATCAATCCCGTTTTATCCGGTTTAAACCGGTTTAAGCCGGTTCAATCTGGTTTTATCTGGTTTAAACCGGTTTAAGCCGGTTCAATCCGGTTTTATCCAGTTTAAACCGGTTCTATCCGGTTCTATCCGGTTGAAACCAGTTTAAAACGATTCAATCCGGTTTTATCCGGTTTAAACCAGTTCAATCCTGTTTTATCCGGTTCAAACCGGTTCTATCCGGATCTATACAGTTGAAACCGGTTTAAACCAGTTCAATCAGGTTTTATCCGGTTTAAACCGGTTCTATCCGGTTGAAAGCGTTTTAAACCGGTTCAATCCGGTTTTATCCGGTTTAAACCGGTTCAGTCTGGTTTTATCCGGTTTCAACCGGTTTAAACCGGTTCAATCCGGTTTTATCCGGTTTAAACCGGTTCTATGCTGTTTATACCAGTTTAAGCCTGTTCAATCGGGTTTTATCTGGTTTAGACCTGTTTAAGCCGGTTCATTCCAGTTTTATCCAGTTTAAACCGGATTAAACCCTTTCAATCCGTTTTTATCCAGTTTCAACCGGTTTACACCGGATCAATCCGGTTTTATCCGGTTTAAACCGTTTCTATCCACTTCTATCCGTTTTAAACCCGTTTAATCCATTTCATACTGGTTTTATCCGGTTTAAACCGGTTTGAACCGGTTCAATCCGGTTTTATCCGGTTTAAACCGGTTTAAGCTGGTTCAATCCGGTTTCATCCGGTTTAAACCGGTTCAATCCGGTTTTATCCAGTTTAAACCGGTTCTATCCGGTTCTATCCGGTTGAAACCAGTTTAATCCGGTTCAATCCGGTTTTATCCAGTTTAAACCAGTTCAATCCGGTTTTATCCGGTTTAAACCGGTTCAATCCGCTTTTATCCGGTTTAAACCGATTCATTCCGGTTTTATCCGGTTTAAACCGGTTTGAAATGGTTCAATCCGGTTTTATCCGGTTTAAACCAGTTTGAACCGGTTCAATCCGGTTTTATCCGGTTTAAACCGGTTTAAACCGGTTCAATCCTATTTTATCTCGTTTAGACCCGTTCTATCCGGTTCTATCCTTTTTAAATCGGATTAAACTGGTTCTATCCTGTTCTATCCTGTTTTAACTGGATTAAACCAGTTCAATCCGGTTTTATCGGGTTTAAACCGGTTCTATCCGTTTCCATCTGGTTTAAACGGGTTTCAACTGGTTCAATCCGGTTTTATCCGTTTTAATCTGGTTCAATCTGATTTTATCCGGTTTAAACTGTTTCAATTTGGTTTTATCCGGTTTAAACCAGTTTGAACCGGTTCAATCTGGTTTTATCCGGTTTAAACCGGTTTAAACTGGGTCAATCCGGTTTTGTGCAGTTTAAACCTGTTCAATCCGTTTTTCTCTAGTTTAAACCGGTTTAGACAGGTTCAATCCGGTTTTACCCAGTTTAAACCGGTTCTATCCGGTTCTATCCGGTTGAAACCGGTTTAAACCGGTTCAATCCGGTTTTATCCGGTTTAAACCAGTTCAATCCGGTTTTATCCGCTTCAAACCGGTTTAAACCGGTTCAATCCGGTTTTATCCGGTTTAAACCGGTTCTATCCAGTTCTTTCCGGTTTAAACCGGTTCTATCCTGTTCTATCTGGTTTAAACCGGTTCAATCCGGTTTTATTCGGTTTAAACCGGTTTTAACTGGTTCAATCCGGTTTTATCCGGTTTAAACGGTTTCTATCCGGTTTAAACCGGTTCTATCTGGTTTAAACCGGTTTAAACCGCTTCAATCCGGTTTTATCCGGTTTAAACCGGTTTAAACCAGTTCAATCCGGTTTTATCCGGTTTAAACCGGTTTAAACCGGTTCAATCTGGTTTTATCTGGTTTAAACCGGTTTAAGCCGGTTCAATCCGGTTTTATCCAGTTTCAACCGGTTCTATCCGGTTCTATCCGGTTGAAACCAGTTTAAAACGGTTCAATCCGGTTTTATCTGGTTTAAACCAGTTCAATCCTGTTTTATCCGGTTCAAACCGGTTCTATCCGGATCTATACAGTTGAAACCGGTTTAAACCAGTTCAATCAGGTTTTATCCGGTTTAAACCGGTTCTATCCGGTTGAAAGCGTTTTAAACCGGTTCAATCCGGTATTATCCGGTTTAAACCGGTTCAGTCTGGTTTTATCCGGTTTCAACCGGTTTAAACCGGTTCAATCCGGTTTTATCCGGTTTAAACCGGTTCTATGCTGTTTATACCAGTTTAAGCCTCTTCAATCGGGTTTTATCCGGTTTAGACCTGTTTAAGCCGGTTCAATTCAGTTTTATCCAGTTTAAACCGGTTTAAACCCTTTCAATCCGTTTTTATCCAGTTTCAACCGGTTTACACCGGATCAATCCGGTTTTATCCGGTTTAAACCGGTTCTATCCAGTTCTTTCCGGTTTTAACCGGTTCTATCCTGTTCTATCTGGTTTAAACCGGTTCAATCCGGTATTATCCGGTTTAAACCGGTTTAAACTGGTTCAATCCGGTTTTATCCGGTTTAAACGGTTTCTATCCGGTTTAAACCGGTTCTATCTGGTTTAAACCGGTTTAAACCGCTTCAATCCGGTTTTATCCGGTTTAAACCGGTTTAAACCAGTTCAATCCGGTTTTATCCGGTTTAAACTGTTTTCAGCCGTTTCTATCCGGTTTAAACCAGTTTGAGCCGGTTCATGCCGGTTTTATCCGGTTTAAACCAGATACCGGTTTAAACCGGCTCTATCCAGTTTAAACAGGTTTAAGCCGGTTCAATCCGGTTTTATCCAGTTTAAACCAGTTCAATCCGTTTTTTCCGGTTCAATCCGGTTTAAACCGTTTCAATCTGGTTTTATCTGGTTTGATCCGGTTTAAACCGCTTCAATCCGGTTTTATCCTGTTTAAACCAGTTCTATCTGGTTCTTTCCGGTTGAAACCGGTTTAATCCGGTTCAATCCGGTTTGCTCCGGTTTAAACCGGTTCAATCTGGTTTAATCCGGTTTAAACCGGTTTTAACCGATTCAATCCGGTTTATCCAGTATAAACTGGTTTAATCCGTTTCAATCCGGTTTTATCCGGTTTACACCGATTTAAACCGGTTCAGTCCGGTTTTATCCAGATAAACCTGTTATATCCGGTTTAAACCGGTATAAACCAGTTCAATCCGGTTTTATCCTGTTTAAACCGGTTTAAACCCTTTCAATCCGTTTTTATCCGTTTTCAACCGGTTTACACCGGTTCAATCCGGTTTTATCCGGTTTAAACCTCTTCAATCCGGTTTTTTCCAGTTTAAACCGGTTTATACCAGTTCAATCCGGTTTTATCCTCTTTAAACCGGTTTAAACCGGTTCAATCCGGTTTTATCCGGTTGAAACCGGTTCTATCCGTTTCTATCCGGTTTAAACCGGTTCTATCCGGTTCTATCTGGTTTAAGCCGGTTTAAACCGGTTCAATCCGATTTTATTCGGTTTAAACCGGATCAATCCGGTTTTATCCAGTTTAAACCGGTTTAAACTGGTTCAGTCCGGTTTTATCCGGTTTAAACCGGATCAATCCCGTTTTATCCGGTTTAAACCGGTTTAAGCCGGTTCATTCTGGTTTTATCTGGTTTAAACCGGTTTAAGCCGGTTCAATCCGGTTTTATCCAGTTTAAACCGGTTCTATCCGGTTCTATCCGGTTGAAACCAGTTTAAAACGATTCAATCCGGTTTTATCCGGTTTAAACCAGTTCAATCCTGTTTTATCCGGTTCAAACCGGTTCTATCCGGATCTATACAGTTGAAACCGGTTTAAACCAGTTCAATCAGGTTTTATCCGGTTTAAACCGGTTCTATCCGGTTGAAAGCGTTTTAAACCGGTTCAATCCGGTTTTATCCGGTTTAAACCGGTTCAGTCTGGTTTTATCCGGTTTCAACCGGTTTAAACCGGTTCAATCCGGTTTTATCCGGTTTAAACCGGTTCTATGCTGTTTATACCAGTTTAAGCCTGTTCAATCGGGTTTTATCCGGTTTAGACCTGTTTAAGCCGGTTCATTCCAGTTTTATCCAGTTTAAACCGGTTTAAACCCTTTCAATCCGTTTTTATCCAGTTTCAACCGGTTTACACCGGATCAATCCGGTTTTATCCGGTTTAAACCGTTTCTATCCACTTCTATCCGTTTTAAACCCGTTTAATCCATTTCATACTGGTTTTATCCGGTTTAAACCGGTTTGAACCGGTTCAATCCGGTTTTATCCGGTTTAAACCGGTTTAAGCTGGTTCAATCCGGTTTCATCCGGTTTAAACCGGTTCAATCCGGTTTTATCCAGTTTAAACCGGTTCTATCCGGTTCTATCCGGTTGAAACCAGTTTAATCCGGTTCAATCCGGTTTTATCCAGTTTAAACCAGTTCAATCCGCTTTTATCCGGTTTAAACCGATTCATTCCGGTTTTATCTGGTTTAAACCGGTTTGAAATGGTTCAATCCGGTTTTATCCGGTTTAAACCAGTTTGAACCGGTTCAATCCGGTTTTATCCGGTTTAAACCGGTTTAAACCGGTTCAATCCTATTTTATCTCGTTTAGACCCGTTCTATCCGGTTCTATCCTTTTTAAATCGGATTAAACTGGTTCTATCCTGTTCTATCCTGTTTTAACTGGATTAAACCAGTTCAATCCGGTTTTATCGGGTTTAAACCGGTTCTATCCGTTTCCATCTGGTTTAAACGGGTTTCAACTGGTTCAATCCGGTTTTATCCGTTTTAATCTGGTTCAATCTGATTTTATCCGGTTTAAACTGTTTCAATTTGGTTTTATCCGGTTTAAACCAGTTTGAACCGGTTCAATCTGGTTTTATCCGGTTTAAACCGGTTTAAACTGGGTCAATCCGGTTTTGTCCAGTTTAAACCTGTTCAATCCGTTTTTCTCTAGTTTAAACCGGTTTAGACAGGTTCAATCCGGTTTTACCCAGTTTAAACCGGTTCTATCCGGTTCTATCCGGTTGAAACCGGTTTAAACCGGTTCAATCCGGTTTTATCCGGTTTAAACCAGTTCAATCCGGTTTTATCCGCTTCAAACCGGTTTAAACCGGTTCAATCCGGTTTTATCCGGTTTAAACCGGTTCTATCCAGTTCTTTCCGGTTTAAACCGGTTCTATCCTGTTCTATCTGGTTTAAACCGGTTCAATCCGGTTTTATTCGGTTTAAACCGGTTTTAACTGGTTCAATCCGGTTTTATCCGGTTTAAACGGTTTCTATCCGGTTTAAACCGGTTCTATCTGGTTTAAACCGGTTTAAACCGCTTCAATCCGGTTTTATCCGGTTTAAACCGGTTTAAACCAGTTCAATCCGGTTTTATCCGGTTTAAACTCTTTTCAGCCGGTTCTATCCGGTTTAAACCGGTTTGAGCCGGTTCATGCCGGTTTTATCCGGTTTAAACCGGTTCTATCCGGTTTTATCCGGATTAAACCGGTTTAGCCCTGTTCTATCCGGTTTAAACCGGTTTAAACCGGTTCAATCCCATTTTATCCGGTTTAAACCGGTTCAATCCGGTTTTATCCGGTTTAAACCGGTTTAAGCCGGTTCAATCCGGTTTTATCTGGTTTAAACCAGTTCACTCTGGTTTTATCCAGTTTAAAACGGTTTGAACCGGTTCAATCCGGTTTTATCCGTTTTAAACCTGTTTAAGCTGGTTCAACCCGGTTTTATCCAGTTTAAACCGGTTCTATCCGGTTCTATCCAGCTGAAACCGATTTAAACCAGTTCAATGCGGTTTTATCCGGTTAAAACCGGTTCAATCCGGCTTTATCCGGTTTAAACCTATTTAAACCGGTTCAATCTGTTTTATCCAGTTTAAATCGGTTCTATCCGGTTCTATCCGGTTGAAACCAGTTTAAACTGGTTCAATCCGGTTTTATCCGGTTTAAACCGGGTTAAGCTGGTTCAATCCAGTTTTATCCGGTTTAAACCGGTTCAATCGTGTTTTATCCGGTTTAAACCGGTTTAAGCCGGTTCATTCTGGTTTTATCTGGTTTAAACCGGTTTAAGCCGGTTCAATCCGGTTTTATCCAGTTTAAACCGGTTCTATCCGGTTCTATCCGGTTGAAACCAGTTTAAAACGATTCAATCCGGTTTTATCCGGTTTAAACCAGTTCAATCCTGTTTTATCCGGTTCAAACCGGTTCTATCCGGATCTATACAGTTGAAACCGGTTTAAACCAGTTCAATCAGGTTTTATCCGGTTTAAACCGGTTCTATCCGGTTGAAAGCGTTTTAAACCGGTTCAATCCGGTTTTATCCGGTTTAAACCGGTTCAGTCTGGTTTTATCCGGTTTCAACCGGTTTAAACCGGTTCAATTCGGTTTTATCCGGTTTAAACCGGTTCTATGCTGTTTATACCAGTTTAAGCCTGTTCAATCGGGTTTTATCCGGTTTAGACCTGTTTAAGCCGGTTCATTCCAGTTTTATCCAGTTTAAACCGGTTTAAACCCTTTCAATCCGTTTTTATCCAGTTTCAACCGGTTTACACCGGATCAATCCGGTTTTATCCGGTTTAAACCGTTTCTATCCACTTCTATCCGTTTTAAACCCGTTTAATCCATTTCATACTGGTTTTATCCGGTTTAAACCGGTTTGAACCGGTTCAATCCGGTTTTATCCGGTTTAAACCGGTTTAAGCTGGTTCAATCCGGTTTCATCCGGTTTAAACCGGTTCAATCCGGTTTTATCCAGTTTAAACCGGTTCTATCCGGTTCTATCCGGTTGAAACCAGTTTAATCCGGTTCAATCCGGTTTTATCCAGTTTAAACCAGTTCAATCCGCTTTTATCCGGTTTAAACCGATTCATTCCGGTTTTATCCGGTTTAAACCGGTTTGAAATGGTTCAATCCGGTTTTATCCGGTTTAAACCAGTTTGAACCGGTTCAATCCGGTTTTATCCGGTTTAAACCGGTTTAAACCGGTTCAATCCTATTTTATCTCGTTTAGACCCGTTCTATCCGGTTCTATCCTTTTTAAATCGGATTAAACTGGTTCTATCCTGTTCTATCCTGTTTTAACTGGATTAAACCAGTTCAATCCGGTTTTATCGGGTTTAAACCGGTTCTATCCGTTTCCATCTGGTTTAAACGGGTTTCAACTGGTTCAATCCGGTTTTATCCGTTTTAATCTGGTTCAATCTGATTTTATCCGGTTTAAACTGTTTCAATTTGGTTTTATCCGGTTTAAACCAGTTTGAACCGGTTCAATCTGGTTTTATCCGGTTTAAACCGGTTTAAACTGGGTCAATCCGGTTTTGTCCAGTTTAAACCTGTTCAATCCGTTTTTCTCTAGTTTAAACCGGTTTAGACAGGTTCAATCCGGTTTTACCCAGTTTAAACCGGTTCTATCCGGTTCTATCCGGTTGAAACCGGTTTAAACCGGTTCAATCCGGTTTTATCCGGTTTAAACCAGTTCTATCCAGTTCTTTCCGGTTTAAACCGGTTCTATCCTGTTCTATCTGGTTTAAACCGGTTCAATCCGGTTTTATCCGGTTTAAACCTGTTCTATCCAGTTCTTTCCGGTTTAAACCGGTTCTATCCTGTTCTATCTGGTTTAAACCGGTTCAATCCGGTTTTATTCGGTTTAAACCGGTTTTAACTGGTTCAATCCGGTTTTATCCGGTTTAAACGGTTTCTATCCGGTTTAAACCGGTTCTATCTGGTTTAAACCGGTTTAAACCGCTTCAATCCGGTTTTATCCGGTTTAAACCGGTTTAAACCAGTTCAATCCGGTTTTATCCGGTTTAAACTGTTTTCAGCCGGTTCTATCCGGTTTAAACCTGTTTGAGCCGGTTCATGCCGGTTTTATCCGGTTTAAACCGGTTCTATCCGGTTTTATCCGGATTAAACCGGTTTAGCCCTGTTCTATCCGGTTTAAACCGGTTTAAACCGGTTCAATCCCATTTTATCCGGTTTAAACCGGTTCAATCCGGTTTTATCCGGTTTAAACCGGTTTAAGCCGGTTCAATCCGGTTTTATCTGGTTTAAACCAGTTCACTCTGGTTTTATCCAGTTTAAAACGGTTTGAACCGGTTCAATCCGGTTTTATCCGTTTTAAACCTGTTTAAGCTGGTTCAACCCGGTTTTATCCAGTTTAAACCGGTTCTATCCGGTTCTATCCAGCTGAAACCGATTTAAACCAGTTCAATGCGGTTTTATCCGGTTAAAACCGGTTCAATCCGGCTTTATCCGGTTTAAACCTATTTAAACCGGTTCAATCTGTTTTATCCAGTTTAAACCGGTTCTATCCGGTTCTATCCGGTTGAAACCAGTTTAAACTGGTTCAATCCGGTTTTATCCGGTTTAAACCGGGTTAAGCTGGTTCAATCCAGTTTTATCCGGTTTAAACCGGTTCAATCGTGTTTTATCCGGTTTAAACCGTTTGAAACCAGTTCAATCCGGTTTTATCTGGTTTAGACCAGTTCAAACCGGTTCAATCCGGTTTTATCCAGTTTAAACCAGTTCTATCCATTTCTATATGGTTTAAACCGGTTTAACCTGGTTCAATCCGGTTTTATCCGGTTTAAACCGGTTCTATCCGTTTTAAACCAGTTTAAAACAGTTCATTCCGGTTTTATCCGGTTTAAACCGGTTTGAACCGGTTCAATCCGGTTTTATCTGGTTTAAACCGGTTTGAACCAGTTCAATCCGGATTTATCCGGTTTAAACCGGTTTAAGCCGGTTCAATCCGGTTTTATCTGGTTTAAACCGGTTTAAGCCGGTTCAATCCGGTTTTATCAAGTTTAAAACGGTTCTATTCGTTTCCATCTGGGTTAAAAGTGTTGAAACTGGTTCAATCCGGTTTTATACGTTTTAAACCAGTTCAATCTGATTTTATCCGGTTTAAACTGGTTCAATTTGGTTTTATCCGGTTTAAACCGGTTTGAACCGGTTCAATCCGGTTTTATCCGGTTTAAACCGGTTTAAAGCGGGTAAATCCAGTTTTATCCGGTTTAAACTTCTTCAATCCGGTTTTCTCCAGTTTAAACCGGTTTATACCAGTTCAATCCCGTTTTATCCGCTTTAAACCGGTTCAAACCCGTTCAATCCGGTTTTATCCGGTTTAAACCGGTTCTATCCGGTTTTATCCGGTTTAAACCGGTTCTATCCGGTTCTATCCGGTTTAAACCGGTTCTATCCGGTTCTATCTGGTTTAAGCCGGTTTAAACCGGTTCAATCCGGTTTTATTCGGTTTAAACCGGATCAATCCGGTTTTATCCAGTTTAAACCGGTTTAAACTGGTTCAGTCCGGTTTTATCCGGTTTAAACCGGTTCTATCCAGTTTAAACCGGTTTAAACCGCTTCAATCCGGTTTTATCCGGTTTAAACCGGATCAATCCCGTTTTATCCGGTTTAAACCGGTTTAAACCGGTTCAATCTGGTTTTATCTGGTTTAAACCGGTTTAAGCCGGTTCAATCCGGTTTTATCCAGTTTCAACCGGTTCTATCCGGTTCTATCCGGTTGAAACCAGTTTAAAACGGTTCAATCCGGTTTTATCCGGTTTAAACCAGTTCAATCCTGTTTTATCCGGTTCAAACCGGTTCTATCCGGATCTATACAGTTGAAACCGGTTTAAACCAGTTCAATCCGGTTTTATCCGGTTTAAACCGGTTCTATCCGGTTGAAAGCGTTTTAAACCGGTTCAATCCGGTTTTATCCGGTTTAAACCGGTTCAGTCTGGTTTTATCCGGTTTCAACCGGTTTAAACCGGTTCAATCCGGTTTTATCCGGTTTAAACCGGTTCTATGCTGTTTATACCAGTTTAAGCCTCTTCAATCGGGTTTTATCCGGTTTAGACCTGTTTAAGCCGGTTCAATTCAGTTTTATCCAGTTTAAACCGGTTTAAACCCTTTCAATCCGTTTTTATCCAGTTTCAACCGGTTTACACCGGATCAATCCGGTTTTATCCGGTTTAAACCGGTTCTATCCAGTTCTTTCCGGTTTAAACCGGTTCTATCCTGTTCTATCTGGTTTAAACCGGTTCAATCCGGTATTATCCGGTTTAAACCGGTTTAAACTGGTTCAATCCGGTTTTATCCGGTTTAAACCGGTTTAAACCAGTTCAATCCGGTTTTATCCGGTTTAAACTGTTTTCAGCCGGTTCTATCCGGTTTAAACCAGTTTGAGCCGGTTCATGCCGGTTTTATCCGGTTTAAACCAGATACCGGTTTAAACCGGCTCTATCCAGTTTAAACAGTTTTAAGCCGGTTCAATCCGGTTTTATCCAGTTTAAACCAGTTCAATCCGTTTTTTCCGGTTCAATCCGGTTTAAACCGTTTCAATCTGGTTTTATCTGGTTTGATCCGGTTTAAACCGCTTCAATCCGGTTTTATCCTGTTTAAACCAGTTCTATCTGGTTCTATCCGGTTGAAACCGGTTTAATCCGGTTCAATCCGGTTTGCTCCGGTTTAAACC
Organism: Cynocephalus volans; assembly: GCF_027409185.1. Classification (NCBI taxonomy): domain Eukaryota; kingdom Metazoa; phylum Chordata; class Mammalia; order Dermoptera; family Cynocephalidae; genus Cynocephalus; species Cynocephalus volans. The sequence continues at coordinate 132,583,529 of NC_084470.1, read as the reverse complement.
GGTTCAATCTGGTTTAATCCGGTTTAAACCGGTTTTAACCGTTTCTATCCGGTTAAAACCGGTTCTATCCGATTCTATCCAGTTTAAACCGGTTCAATCCGTTTTTATCCGGTTTAAACCTGTTCAATCTGGTTTTATCCGGTTTAAACAGTTTCTATCCGGTTTTATCCGGATTAAACCGGTTTAGCCCTGTTCTATCCGGTTTAAACCGGTTTAAACCGGTTCAATCCCATTTTATCCGGTTTAAACCGGTTCAATCCGGTATTATCCAGTTTAAACCGGTTTAAGCCGGTTCAATCCGGTTTTATCTGGTTTAAACCAGTTCACTCTGGTTTTATCCAGTTTAAAACGGTTTGAACCGGTTCAATCCGGTTTTATCCGGTTTAAACCTGTTTAAGCTGGTTCAACCCGGTTTTATCCAGTTTAAACCGGTTCTATCCGGTTCTATCCAGCTGAAACCGATTTAAACCAGTTCAATGCGGTTTTATCCGGTTAAAACCGGTTCAATCCGGCTTTATCCGGTTTAAACCTATTTAAACCGGTTCAATCGGTTTTATCCAGTTTAAACCGGTTCTATCCGGTTCTATCCGGTTGAAACCAGTTTAAACTGGTTCAATCCGGTTTTATCTGGTTTAAACCGGGTAAGCTGGTTCAATCCAGTTTTATCCGGTTTAAACCGGTTCAATCTTGTTTTATCCGGTTTAAACCGTTTGAAACCAGTTCAATCCGGTATTATCTGGTTTAGACCAGTTCAAACCGGTTCAATCCGGTTTTATCCAGTTTAAACCAGTTCTATCCATTTCTATATGGTTTAAACCGGTTTAACCTGGTTCAATCCGGTTTTATCCGGTTTAAACCGGTTCTATCCGTTTTAAACCAGTTTAAAACAGTTCATTCCGGTTTTATCCGGTTTAAACCGGTTTGAACCGGTTCAATCCGGATTTATCCGGTTTAAACCGGTTTAAGCCGGTTCAATCTTGTTTTATCTGGTTTAAACCGGTTTAAGCCGGTTCAATCCGGTTTTATCAAGTTTAAAACGGTTCTATTCGTTTCCATCTGGGTTAAAAGGTTTGAAACTGGTTCAATCCGGTTTTATACGTTTTAAACCAGTTCAATCTGATTTTATCCGGTTTAAACTGGTTCAATTTGGTTTTATCCGGTTTAAACCGGTTTGAACCGGTTCAATCCGGTTTTATCCGGTTTAAACCAGTTTAAACAGGGTAAATCCGGTTTTATCCGGTTTAAACCTCTTCAATCCGGTTTTCTCCAGTTTAAACCGGTTTATACCAGTTCAAACCGGTTTTATCCGCTTTAAACCGGTTAAAACCCGTTCAATCCGGTTTTATCCGGTTTAAACCGGTTCTATCCAGTTCTATCCGGTTTAAACCGGTTCTATCCGGTTCTATCTGGTTTAAGCCGGTTTAAACCGGTTCAATCCGGTTTTATTCGGTTTAAACCGGATCAATCCGGTTTTATCCAGTTTAAACCGGTTTAAACTGGTTCAGTCCAGTTTTATCCGGTTTAAACCGGTTCTATCCAGTTTAAACCGGTTTAAACTGCTTCAATCCGGTTTTATCCGGTTTAAACCGGATCAATCCCGTTTTATCCGGTTTAAACCGGTTTAAGCCGGTTCAATCTGGTTTTATCTGGTTTAAACCGGTTTAAGCCGGTTCAATCCGGTTTTTTCCAGTTTAAACCGGTTCTATCCGGTTCTATCCGGTTGAAACCAGTTTAAACCGGTTCAACCCGGTTTTATCCGGTTTAAACCAGTTCAATCCTGTTTTATCCGGTTCAAACCGGTTCTATCCGGATCTATACAGTTGAAACCGGTTTAAACCAGTTCAATCCGGTTTTATCCGGTTTCAACCGGTTTAAACCGGTTCAATCCGGTTTTATCCGCTTTAAACCGGTTCTATGCTGTTTATACCAGTTTAAGCCTGTTCAATCGGGTTTTATCCGGTTTAGACCTGTTTAAGCCGGTTCATTCCAGTTTTATCCAGTTTAAACCGGTTTAAACCCTTTCAATCCGTTTTTATCCGGTTTCAACCGGTTTACATCGGATCAATCCGGTTTTATTCGGTTTAAACCGTTTCTATCCACTTCTATCCGTTTTAAACCGGTTTAATCCATTTCATACTGGTTTTATCCGGTTTAAACCGGTTTGAACCGGTTCAATCCGGTTTTATCCGGTTTAAACTGGTTCAGTCCGGTTTTATCCGGTTTAAACCAGTTCATTCCGGTTTTATCCGGTTTAAACCGGTTCAATCCGGTTTTATCTGGTTTAAACCAGTTCACTCTGGTTTTACCCGGTTTAAACCGGTTTGAACCGGTTCAATCCGGTTTAACCCGGTTTAAACCTGTTTAAGCTGGTTCAATCAGGTTTTATCCAGTTTAAACCGGTTCTATCCGGTTCTATCCAGTTGAAACCGGTTTAAACCAGTTCAATGCGGTTTTATCCGGTTTAAACCGGTTCAATCCGGTTTTATCCGGTTTAAACCGGTTCTATCCAGTTCTATCCGGTTTAAACCGGTTCTATCCGGTTCTATCTGGTTTAAGCCGGTTTAAACCGGTTCAATCCGGTTTTATTCGGTTTAAACCGGATCAATCCGGTTTTATCCAGTTTAAACCGGTTTAAACTGGTTCAGTCCGGTTTTATCCGGTTTAAACCGGTTCTATCCAGTTTAAACCGGTTTAAACTGCTTCAATCCGGTTTTATCCGGTTTAAACCGGATCAATCCCGTTTTATCCGGTTTAAACCGGTTTAAGCCGGTTCAATCTGGTTTTATCTGGTTTAAACCGGTTTAAGCCGGTTCAATCCGGTTTTTTCCAGTTTAAACCGGTTCTATCCGGTTCTATCCGGTTGAAACCAGTTTAAACCGGTTCAACCCGGTTTTATCCGGTTTAAACCAGTTCAATCCTGTTTTATCCGGTTCAAACCGGTTCTATCCGGATCTATACAGTTGAAACCGGTTTAAACCAGTTCAATCAGGTTTTATCCGGTTTAAACCGGTTCTATCCGGTTGAAAGCGTTTTAAACCGGTTCAATCCGGTTTTATCCGGTTTCAACCGGTTTAAACCGGTTCAATCCGGTTTTATCCGGTTTAAACCGGTTCTATGCTGTTTATACCAGTTTAAGCCTGTTCAATCGGGTTTTATCCGGTTTAGACCTGTTTAAGCCGGTTCATTCCAGTTTTATCCAGTTTAAACCGGTTTAAACCCTTTCAATCCGTTTTTATCCGGTTTCAACCGGTTTACATCGGATCAATCCGGTTTTATTCGGTTTAAACCTTTTCTATCCACTTCTATCCGTTTTAAACCGGTTTAATCCATTTCATACTGGTTTTATCCGGTTTAAACCGGTTTGAACCGGTTCAATCCGGTTTTATCCGGTTTAAACTGGTTCAGTCCGGTTTTATCCGGTTTAAACCAGTTCATTCCGGTTTTATCCGGTTTAAACCGGTTCAATCCGGTTTTATCTGGTTTAAACCAGTTCACTCTGGTTTTACCCGGTTTAAACCGGTTTGAACCGGTTCAATCCGGTTTAACCCGGTTTAAACCTGTTTAAGCTGGTTCAATCAGGTTTTATCCAGTTTAAACCGGTTCTATCCGGTTCTATCCAGTTGAAACCGGTTTAAACCAGTTCAATGCGGTTTTATCCGGTTAAAACCGGTTCAATCCGTTTTTATCCAGTTTAAACCGGTTCTATCCGGTTTAAACCCTTTTAAGCCAGTTCAATCTGGTTTTATCCAGTTTTAACCGGTCCTATCAGGTTTAAACCAGTTTAGGCCGGTTCATTCCGGTTTTATCAGTTTTAAACCGGTTTAAACTGCTTCAATTCGTTTATATCCGGTTTCAACCGGTTTCATCCGGTTCAATCCGGATTTATCCGATTTAAACCAGTTCATTCCGGTTTTATCCGGTTGAAACCGGTTTAAACCGGTTCAATCCGGATTTATCTGGTTTAAACCGGTTTTATCCGGTTTAAACCAGTTCATTCCGGTTTTATCCAGTTTAAACCGGTTATATCCGGTTTTATCCGGTTTATCCGGTTTAAACCAGTTTAATCCGGTTTTATCCGGTTTGAACCGGTTCAATCCGGTTTTACCCGGTTTAAACCTGTTTAAGCTGGTTCAATCCAGTTTTATCCTGTTTAAACCGGTTTAAGCTGGTTCAATCCGGTTTTATCCGGTTTAAACCGGTTCAATCTTGTTTTATCCGGTTTAAACCGGTTGAAACCAGTTCAATCCGGTTTTATCTGGTTTAGACTAGTTCAAACCGGTTCAATCCGGTTTTATACATTTGAAACCAGTTCTATCCATTTCTATCTGGTTTAAACCGGTTTAAACTGGTTCAATCCGGTTTTATCCGGTTTAAAGTGGTTCTATCCGTTTTAAACCGGTTTAAAACAGTTCATTCCGGTTTTATCCGGTTTAAACCGGTTCAATCTGTTTTTATCCGGTTTAAACAGTTTCAATCCGTTTTTATCCGGTTTAAACCTGTTCAATCCGGTTTTATCCGGTTTAAACCGGTTCTATCCGGTTTTATCCGGTTTAAACCGGTTTAGCCCGGTTCTATCCGGTTAAAACCGGTTTAAACCGGTTCAATCCCATTTTATCCGGTTTAAACCGGTTCAATCCGGTTTTATCGGGTTTAAACCGGTTTAAGCTGGTTCAATCCGATTTTATCCGGTTTAAACTGGTTCAATCTGGTTTTATATGGTTTAAACTGGTTGAAACCAGTTCTAACCGGTTTAGACCGGTTCAAACCGGTTCAATCCGGTTTTAACCGTTTTAAATCTGTTTGAACCGGTTCAATCCGGTTTTATCTGGTTTAAACCGGTTTGAACTGGTTCAATCCGGTTTTATCCGGTTTAAAACGGTTTGAACCGGTTCAATCCGGTTTTATCCGGTTTAAACCTGTTCAATCCGGTTCTATCCGGTTTAAACCGGTTTAAACCGGTTAATCCGGTTTTATCCAGCTTAAACCGGTTCAATCTGGTATTATCCGGTTTAAACTGGTTCAATTTGGTTTTATCCCGTTTAAACCGGTTTTATCTGGTTTAAACCGGTATAAACCAGTTCACTCCGGTTTTATCCTGTTTAAACCGGTTTAAACCGGATCAATCCGGTTTTATCCTGCTTCAACCGATTTTACCCAGTTCTATACGGTTTAAAATGGTTTAAACCTGTTCAATCCGATTTCATCCGGTTTAAACCAATTCAACCCTGTTTTATCCGGTTTAAACCGGTTTAAGCTGGTTCAATCCGGGTTTATCCGGTTTAAACCGGTTCAATCTTGTTTTATCCGATTTGAACCGGTTGAAACCAGTTCAATTCGGTTTTGTCCGGTTTAGACCACTTCAATCCGGTTTTATCCGGTTTAAACCGGTTCTATGCTGTTTATACCAGTTTAAGCCTGTTCAATCGGGTTTTATCCAGTTTAGACCTGTTTAAGCCGGTTCATTCCGGTTTTATCCAGCTTAAACCGGTTTAAACCCTTTTAATCCGTTTTTATCTAGTTTCAACCGGTTTACACCGGTTCAATCCGGTTTTATCCGGTTTATGCCGTTTCTATCCGGTTCTATCCGTTTTAAACCGGTTTAAACCAGTTCATTCCGGTTTTATCCGGTTTCAACCGGTTTGAACCGGTTCAATCCGGTTTTATCCGGTTTTAACCAGTTTGAACCGGTTCAATCCGGTTTTATCCGGTTCACAACGGTTTAAGCCGGTTCAACCCGGTTTTATCCGGTTTAAACCAGTTCAATCCTGTTTTATCCGGTTCAAACCGGTTCTATCCGGATCTATACAGTTGAAACCGGTTTAAACCAGTTCAATCAGGTTTTATCCGGTTTAAACCGGTTCTATCCGGTTGAAAGCGTTTTAAACCGGTTCAATCCGGTTTTATCCGGTTTCAACCGGTTCTATGCTGTTTATACCAGTTTAAGCCTGTTCAATCGGGTTTTATCCGGTTTAGACCTGTTTAAGCCGGTTCATTCCAGTTTTATCCAGTTTAAACCGGTTTAAACCCTTTCAATCCGTTTTTATCCGGTTTCAACCGGTTTACATCGGATCAATCCGGTTTTATTCGGTTTAAACCGTTTCTATCCACTTCTATCCGTTTTAAACCGGTTTAATCCATTTCATACTGGTTTTATCCGGTTTAAACCGGTTTGAACCGGTTCAATCCGGTTTTATCCGGTTTAAACTGGTTCAGTCCGGTTTTATCCGGTTTAAACCAGTTCATTCCGGTTTTATCCGGTTTAAACCGGTTCAATCCGGTTTTATCTGGTTTAAACCAGTTCACTCTGGTTTTACCCGGTTTAAACCGGTTTGAACCGGTTCAATCCGGTTTAACCCGGTTTAAACCTGTTTAAGCTGGTTCAATCAGGTTTTATCCAGTTTAAAACCGGTTCTATCCGGTTCTATCCAGTTGAAACCGGTTTAAACCAGTTCAATGCGGTTTTATCCGGTTTAAACCGGTTCAATCCGGTTTTATCCGGTTTAAACCGGTTCTATCCAGTTCTATCCGGTTTAAACCGGTTCTATCCGGTTCTATCTGGTTTAAGCCGGTTTAAACCGGTTCAATCCGGTTTTATTCGGTTTAAACCGGTTTAAACTGGTTCAGTCCGGTTTTATCCGGTTTAAACCGGTTCTATCCAGTTTAAACCGGTTTAAACTGCTTCAATCCGGTTTTATCCGGTTTAAACCGGATCAATCCCGTTTTATCCGGTTTAAACCGGTTTAAGCCGGTTCAATCTGGTTTTATCTGGTTTAAACCGGTTTAAGCCGGTTCAATCCGGTTTTTTCCAGTTTAAACCGGTTCTATCCGGTTCTATCCGGTTGAAACCAGTTTAAACCGGTTCAACCCGGTTTTATCCGGTTTAAACCAGTTCAATCCTGTTTTATCCGGTTCAAACCGGTTCTATCCGGATCTATACAGTTGAAACCGGTTTAAACCAGTTCAATCAGGTTTTATCCGGTTTAAACCGGTTCTATCCGGTTGAAAGCGTTTTAAACCGGTTCAATCCGGTTTTATCCGCTTTCAACCGGTTTAAACCGGTTCAATCCGGTTTTATCCGGTTTAAACCGGTTCTATGCTGTTTATACCAGTTTAAGCCTGTTCAATCGGGTTTTATCCGGTTTAGACCTGTTTAAGCCGGTTCATTCCAGTTTTATCCAGTTTAAACCGGTTTAAACCCTTTCAATCCGTTTTTATCCGGTTTCAACCGGTTTACATCGGATCAATCCGGTTTTATTCGGTTTAAACCGTTTCTATCCACTTCTATCCGTTTTAAACCGGTTTAATCCATTTCATACTGGTTTTATCCGGTTTAAACCGGTTTGAACCGGTTCAATCCGGTTTTATCCGGTTTAAACTGGTTCAGTCCGGTTTTATCCGGTTTAAACCAGTTCATTCCGGTTTTATCCGGTTTAAACCGGTTCAATCCGGTTTTATCTGGTTTAAACCAGTTCACTCTGGTTTTACCCGGTTTAAACCGGTTTGAACCAGTTCAATCCGGTTTAACCCGGTTTAAACCTGTTTAAGCTGGTTCAATCAGGTTTTATCCAGTTTAAACCGGTTCTATCCGGTTCTATCCAGTTGAAACCGGTTTAAACCAGTTCAATGCGGTTTTATCCGGTTAAAACCGGTTCAATCCGATTTTATCCAGTTTAAACCGGTTCTATCCGGTTTAAACCCTTTTAAGCCAGTTCAATCTGGTTTTATCCAGTTTTAACCGGTCCTATCAGGTTTAAACCAGTTTAGGCCGGTTCATTCCGGTTTTATCAGTTTTAAACCGGTTTAAACTGCTTCAATTCGTTTATATCCGGTTTCAACCGGTTTCATCCGGTTCAATCCGGATTTATCCGATTTAAACCAGTTCATTCCGGTTTTATCCGGTTTAAACCGGTTTGAACTGGTTCAATCCGGTTTTATCTGGTTTAAACCGGTTTTATCCTGTTTAGACCAGTTCATTCCGGTTCTATCCGGTTGAAACCGGTTTAAACCGGTTCAATCCGGATTTATCTGGTTTAAACCGGTTTTATCCGGTTTAAACCAGTTCATTCCGGTTTTATCCAGTTTAAACCGGTTATATCCGGTTTTATCCGGTTTATCCGGTTTAAACCAGTTTAATCCGGTTTTATCCGGTTTGAACCGGTTCAATCCGGTTTTACCCGGTTTAAACCTGTTTAAGCTGGTTCAATCCAGTTTTATCCGGTTTAAACCGGTTTAAGCTGGTTCAATCCGGTTTTATCCGGTTTAAACCGGTTCAATCTTGTTTTATCCGGTTTAAACCGGTTGAAACCAGTTCAATCCGGTTTTATCTGGTTTAGACTAGTTCAAACCGGTTCAATCCGGTTTTATACATTTGAAACCAGTTCTATCCATTTCTATCTGGTTTAAACCGGTTTAAACTGGTTCAATCCGGTTTTATCCGGTTTAAAGTGGTTCTATCCGTTTTAAACCGGTTTAAAACAGTTCATTCCGGTTTTATTCGGTTTAAACCGGTTCAATCTGTTTTTATCCGGTTTAAACAGTTTCAATCCGTTTTTATCCGGTTTAAACCTGTTCAATCCGGTTTTATCCGGTTTAAACCGGTTCTATCCGGTTTTATCCGGTTTAAACCGGTTTAGCCCGGTTCTATCCGGTTAAAACCGGTTTAAACCGGTTCAATCCCATTTTATCCGGTTTAAACCGGTTCAATCCGGTTTTATCGGGTTTAAACCGGTTTAAGCTGGTTCAATCCGATTTTATCCGGTTTAAACTGGTTCAATCTGGTTTTATCTGGTTTAAACTGGTTGAAACCAGTTCTAACCGGTTTAGACTGGTTCAAACCGGTTCAATCCGGTTTTATCCGGTTTAAACCGGTTCTATCCGTTTCTATCTGGTTTAAACCTTTTTAAACTGGTTCAATCTGGTTTTATCCATTTTAAACCGGTTCAGTCTGATTTTATCCGGTTTAAACTGGTTCAATCCGGTTTTATCCGGTTTAAAACGGTTTGAACCGGTTCAATCCGGTTTTATCCGGTTTAAACCTGTTCAATCCGGTTCTATCCGGTTTAAACCGGTTTAAACCGGTTAATCCGGTTTTATCCGGCTTAAACCGGTTCAATCTGGTATTATCCGGTTTAAACTGGTTCAATTTGGTTTTATCCCGTTTAAACCGGTTTTATCTGGTTTAAACCGGTATAAACCAGTTCACTCCGGTTTTATCCTGTTTAAACCGGTTTAAACCGGATCAATCCGGTTTTATCCGGCTTCAACCGATTTTACCCAGTTCTATACGGTTTAAAATGGTTTAAACCTGTTCAATCCGATTTCATCCGGTTTAAACCAATTCAACCCTGTTTTATCCGGTTTAAACCGGTTTAAGCTGGTTCAATCCGGGTTTATCCGGTTTAAACCGCTTCAATCTTGTTTAATGCGATTTGAACCGGTTGAAACCAGTTCAATTCGGTTTTGTCCGGTTTAGACCACTTCAATCCGGTTTTATCCGGTTTAAACCGGTTCTATGCTGTTTATACCAGTTTAAGCCTGTTCAATCGGGTTTTATCCAGTTTAGACCTGTTTAAGCCGGTTCATTCCGGTTTTATCCAGCTTAAACCGGTTTAAACCCTTTTAATCCGTTTTTATCTAGTTTCAACCGGTTTACACCGGTTCAATCCGGTTTTATCCGGTTTATGCCGTTTCTATCCGGTTCTATCCGTTTTAAACCGGTTTAAACCAGTTCATTCCGGTTTTATCCGGTTTCAACCGGTTTGAACCGGTTCAATCCGGTTTTATCCGGTTTTAACCAGTTTGAACCGGTTCAATCCGGTTTTATCCGGTTCAAAACGGTTTAAGCCGGTTCAATCCGGTTTTATCCGGTTTAAACCGGTTCAATCTGGTTTGAACCGGTTTAAACCAGTTTGAACAGGTTCAATCCGGTTTTATCCGGTTTAAACCGGTTTAAGCCGGTTCAATCCGGTTTTATCCAGTTTAAACCGGTTCTATCCGGTTCTATCTGGTTGAAACCAGTTTAAACCGGTTCAATCCGGTTTTATCCGGTTTAAACCGGTGTTATCCGGTTTAGACCAGTTTAAACCAGTTCAATCCGGTTTTAATCGGATTAAACCGGTTCAATCTGGTTTTATCCGGTTTAAACCGCTTTAAAACGGTTTAATCCGGTTTTATCCGGTTTAAACCAGTTTGAACCGTTTCAATCCGGTTTTATCCGGTTTAAACCATTTAAACCGGTTCAATCCGGATTTATCCGGTTAAAACCGGTTCTATCCGGTTCTATCCGGTTTAAACCGGTTCTATCCGGTTCTATCTGGTGTAAACCGGTTTAAACCGCTTCAATCCGGTTTTATCCGGTTTAAACCGGTTTAAACTGGTTCAATCCGGTTTTATCCGGTTTAAACTGGTTTCAACCGGTTCTATCTGGTTTAAACCGGTTTGAGCCGGTTCATGCCTGTTTTATCCGGTTTAAACCGGTACTGGTTTAAACCGGTTATATCCAGTTTAAACAGGTTTAAGCCGGTTCAATCCGGTTTTATCAATTTTAAACCGGTTCAATCCGTTTTATTTCCGGTTTAAATCGGTTTAAACCAGTTCATTCCGGTTTTATCCGGTTTAAACCGGTTTTAACCGATTCAATCCGGTTTATCCAGTATAAACTGGTTTAATCCGTTTCAATCCGGTTTTATCTGCTTTAAACCGATTTAAACCGGTTCAGTCCGGTTTAAACCGTTTCAATCTGGTTTTATCCGGTTTGAACCGGTTTAAACCGCTTCAATCCGGTTTTATCCGGTTTAAACCAGTTCTATCCGGTTCTATCCGGTTGAAACCGGTTTAATACGGTTCAATCCGGTTTGATCCGGTTTAAACCGGTTCAATCTGGTTTTATCCGGTTTAAACCGGTTTTAACCGATTCAATCCGGTTTATCCAGTATAAACTGGTTTAATCCGTTTCAATCCGGTTTTATCTGCTTTAAACCGATTTAAACCGGTTCAGTCCGGTTTTATCCGGTTTCAACCGGTTTTACCCGGTTCTATACGGTTTAAACAGGTTTAAACCTGTTCAATCTGATTTCATCCGGTTTAAACCGATTCAACCCAGTTTTATCCGTTTTAAACCGGTTTAAGCTGGTTCAATCCGGTTTTATCCAGTTTAAACCGGTTTTATCCGTTTTAAACCGGTTTAATCCAGTTCAATCCGGTTTTATCCGGTTTAAACCGTTTCTATCCGGTTCTATCCGTTTTAAACCGGTTTAAACCAGTTCATTCCGGTTTTATCCGGTTTAAACCAGTTTGAACCAGTTCAATCCGGTTTTATCTCGTTTAGAACGTTTCTATCCGGTTCTATCCTTTTTAAATCGGATTAAACTGGTTCTATCCGGTTCTATCCTGTTTTAACTGGATTAAACCTGTTCAATCTGGTTTTATCGGGTTTAAACCGGTTCTATCCGTTTCCATCTGGTTTAAACGGGTTTCAACTGGTTCAATCCGGTTTTATCCGTTTTGAACCGGTTCAATCTGATTTTATCCGGTTTAAACTGTTTCAATTTGGTTTTATCCGGTTTAAACCGGTTTGAACCGGTTCAATCCGGTTTTATCCGGTTTAAACCAGTTTAAACTGGGTCAATCCGGTTTTATCCAGTTTAAACCTATTCAATCCGGTTTTCTCCAGTTTAAACCGGTTTAGTCTCTTTCAATCCGGTTTTATCCAGTTTAAACCGGTTCTATCCGGTTCTATCCGGATGAAACCGGTTTAAACCGGTTCAATCCGGTTTTATCCTGTTTAAACCTGTTCAATCCGGTTTTATCCACTTTAAACCGGTTTAAACCGGTTCAATCCGGTTTTATCCGGTTTAAACCGGATCTATCCGGTTCTATCCGGTTTAAACCGGTTCTATCCGGTTCTATCCGGTTGAAAACGGTTTAATACGGTTCAATCCGGTTTTATCAGGTTTCAACCGGTTTTACCCGGTTCTATATGGTTTAAACAGGTTTAAACCTGGTCAATCCGATTTCATCCGGTTTAAACCGATTCAACCCAGTTTTATCCGGTTTAAACCGGTTTAAGCTGGTTCAATCCGGTTTAATCCAGTTCAATCCGGTTTTACCCGGTTTAAAACGTTTCTATCCGGTTCTATCCGTTTTAAACCGGTTTAAACCAGTTCATTCCGGTTTTATCAGGTTTAAACCAGTTTGAACCGGTTCAATACGGTTTAATCCGGTTTAAACCGGTTTGAAACGGTTCAATCCGGTTTAAACCAGTTTAAGCCGGTTCAATCCTGTTTTATCCGGTTTAAACCGGTTCTATCCGTTTCTATACAGTTGAAACCGGTTTAAACTGATTCAATCCGGTTTTATCCGGTTTAAACCGGTTTAGTCTGGTTTTATCCGGTTTAAACCGGTTTAAAACGGTTCAATCCGGTTTTATCCGGTTTAAACCGGTTCTATGCTGTTTATACCAGTTTAAGCCTGTTCAATCGGGTTTTATCCGGTTTAGACCTGTTTAAGCCGGTTCATTCCGGTTTTATCCAGTTTAAACCGGTTATATCCGGTTCTATCCGGTTGAAACCAGTTTAAACTGGTTCAATCCGGTTTTATCCAGTTTAAACCTTTTTGAACCGGTTCAATCCGGTTTTATCCGGTTTAAACCGGTTTAAGCTGGTTCAATCCGGTTTTATCCAGTTTAAGCCGGTTCAATCTGGTTTTATCCGGTTTAAACCGGTTTAAACTGGTTCAATCCGGTTTTTTCCGGTTTAAACAGGTTCATTCCGGTTTTATCCGTTTAAAACCGGTTTGAAACGGTTCAATCCGGTTTTATCTGGTTTAAACCGGTTTGAACCGGTTCAATCCGGTTTTATGTGGTTTAAACCGGTTCAATCTGGTTTTATCCGGTTTAAACCGGTTTTATCCGGGTTAGACCGGTTTAAACCAGTTCAATCCGGTTTTAATCGGCTTAAACTGGTTCAATCTGGTTTTATCCAGTTTAAAGCGCTTTAAAACGGTTTAATCCGGTTTTATCCGGTTTAAACTAGTTTGAACCGGTTCAATCCGGTTTTATCTCGTTTAGACTGGTTCTATCCGGTTCTATCCTTTTTAAATCGGATTAAACTGGTTCTATCCTGTCCTATCCTGTTTTAACTGGATTAAACCAGTTCAATCCGGTTTTATCCGGTTTAAACCGGTTCTATCCGTTTCCATCTGGTTTAAAGGGGTTTCAACTGGTTCAATCCGGTTTTATCCGTTTTGAACCGGTTCAATCTGATTTTATCCGGTTTAAACTGTTTCAATTTGGTTTTATCCGGTTTAAACCGGTTTGAACCGGTTCAATCCGGTTTTATCTGGTTTAAACCAGTTTAAACTGGGTCAATCCGGTTTTATCCAGTTTAAACCTATTCAATCCGGTTTTCTCCAGTTTAAACCGGTTTAGACTGTTTCAATCCCGTTTTATCCAGTTTAAACCGGCTCTATCCGGTTCTATCTTGTTGAAACCGGTTTAAACCGGTTCAATCCGGTTTTATCCGGTTTAAACCAGTTCAATCCGGTTTTATCCACTTTAAACCGGTTTAAACCGGTTCAATCCGGTTTTATCCGGTTTAAACCGGTTCTATCCGATTCTATCCGGTTTAAACCGGTTCTATCCGGTTCTATCTGGTGTAAACCGGTTTAAACCGGTTCAATCCGGTTTTATCCGGTTTAAACCGGTTTGAGCCGGTTCATGCCTGTTTTATCCGGTTTAAACCGGATACCGGTTTAAACCGGATCTATCCAGTTTAAACAGGTTTAAGCCGGTTCAATCCGGTTTTATCCAGTTTAAACCGGTTCAATCCGTTTTTTCCGGTTTAAATCGGTTTAAACCAGTTCATTCCGGTTTTATCCGTTTTAAGCCGGTTCAATCCGGTTTAAACCGTTTCAATCTGGTTTTATCCGGTTTGAACCGGTTTAAACCACTTCAATCCGGTTTTATCCGGTTTAAACCATTTCTATCCGGTTCTATCCGTTTTAAACCGGTTTAAACCAGTTCATTCCGGTTTTATCAGGTTTAAACTGGTTTGAACCTGTTCAATACGGTTTAATCCGGTTTAAACCGGTTTGAAACGGTTCAATCCGGTTTAAACCAGTTTAAGCCGGTTCAATCCTGTTTTATCCGGTTTAAACCGGTTCTATCCATTTCTATACAGTTGAAACCGGTTTAAACTGGTTCAATCCGGTTTTATCCAGTTTAAACCAGTTCAGTCTGGTATTATCCGGTTTAAACTGGTTCAATTTGGTTTTATCCCGTTTGAACCGGTTTTATCCGGTTTAAACCGGTATAAACCAGTTCAATCCGGTTTTATCCTGTTTAAACCGGTTTAAACCGGATCAATCCGATTTTATCCGGTTTAAACCGGTTCAATCCAGTTTTATCCGGTTTAAACCGTTTTAAGCTGGTTCAATCCGGTTTTATCCGGTTTAAACCGGTTCAATCTTGTTTTATCCGGTTTAAAACGGTTGAAACCAGTTCAATCTGGTTTTATCTGGTTTAGACCATTTCAACCCGGTTCACTCCAGTTTTATCCGGTTTAAACCAGGTGTATCAATTTCTATCTGATTTAAACCGGTTTAAACTGGTTCAATCCGGTTTTATCCGTTTTAAACCGGTTCAATCTGGTTTTATGGGGTTTAAACTGGTTCAATTTGGTTTTATCCGGTTTAAAGCGGTTTTATCCGTTTTAAACCGCTTTAATCCAGTTCAATCCGGTTATATCCGGTTTAAACCGGTTTGAACCAGTTCAGTCCTGTTTTATCCGGTTTAAACCGGTTCTATACAGTTGAAACCGGTTTAAATCGTTTCAATCAGGTTTTATCCGGTTTAAACCGGTTCAATCCGGTTTTATCCGGTTTGAACCGGTTCAATCCGGTTTTATCCGGTTTAAACCGGTTCATTCCGGTTTTATCCGGTTAAAACCGGTTTGAAATGGTTCAATCCGGTTTTATCCGGTTTAAACTGGTTCAGTCCAGTTTTATCCGGTTTAAACCAGTTCATTCCGGTTTTATCCGGTTTAAACCGGTTCAATCCGGTTTTATCTGGTTTAAACCTGTTCACTCTGGTTTTATCAGGTTTAAACCGGTTTGAACCGGTTCAATCCGGTTTTACCCGGTTTAAACCTGTTTAAGCTGGTTCAATCCGGTTTTATCCAGTTTAAACTGGTTCTATCCGGTTCTATCCAGTTGAAACCGGTTTAAACCAGTTCAAAGCGGTTTTATCCGGTTAAAACCGGTTCAATCCGTTTTTATCCAGTTTTAACCGGTTCTATCCGGTTTAAACCCTTTTAAGCCAGTTCAATCTGGTTTTATCCAGTTTAAACCGGTCCTATCAGGTTTAAACCGGTTTAGGCCAGTTCATTCCGGTTTTATCAATTTTAAACCGGTTTAAACTGCTTCAATCCGTTTATATCCGGTTTAAACCGGTTCAATCCGGTTTTATCTGGTTTAAACCGGTTCAATCTGGTTTTATCCAGTTTAAACAGGTTCTATCCAGTTCTATCCAGTTTAAACCGGTTCTATACGGTTCTATTTGGTTTAAACTGGTTCAATCCGGTTTTATCTGGTTTAAACCGGTTCAATATGGTTTTATCCGGTTTAAACCGGTTCTATCCGGTTTTATCCGGTTTTAGACAGGTTCAATCTGGTTTTATCCGGTTTAAACCACTTTAAACTGGTTCAATCTGATTTTATCCGGTTTAAACCTGTTCTATCCGGTTTAAAACGGTTTGAACTGGTTCAATCCGGTTTTATTAGGTTTAAACCAGTTTAAACCGGTTCAATCCGTTTTTAACCGGTTTAAACCTGTTCAAACAGTTTTTATCCGGTTTCAACCCATTCAATCCGGTATTATCCAGTTTAAACCGGTTCTATCCGTTTCTATCCGGTTAAAACCGGTTCTATCCGATTCTATCCAGTTTAAACCGGTTCAATCCGTTTTTATCCGGTTTAAACCTGTTCAATCTGGTTTTATCCGGTTTAAACCGGTTCTATCCGGTTTTATCCGGATTAAACCGGTTTAGCCCTGTTCTATCCGGTTTAAACCGGTTTAAACCGGTTCAATCCCATTTTATCCGGTTTAAACCGGTTCAATCCGGTTTTATCCGGTTTAAACCGGTTTAAGCCGGTTCAATCCGGTTTTATCTGGTTTAAACCAGTTCACTCTGGTTTTATCCAGTTTAAAACGGTTTGAACCCGTTCAATCCGGTTTTATCCGGTTTAAACCTGTTTAAGCTGGTTCAACCCGGTTTTATCCAGTTTAAACCGGTTCTATCCGGTTCTATCCAGCTGAAACCGATTTAAACCAGTTCAATGCGGTTTTATCCGGTTAAATCCGGTTCAATCCGGCTTTATCCGGTTTAAACCTATTTAAACCGGTTCAATCTGTTTTATCCAGTTTAAACCGGTTCTATCCGGTTCTATCCGGTTGAAACCAGTTTAAACTGGTTCAATCCGGTTTTATCCGGTTTAAACCGGGTTAAGCTGGTTCAATCCAGTTTTATCCGGTTTTAACCGGTTCAATCTTGTTTTATCCGGTTTAAACCGTTTGAAACCAGTTCAATCCGGTTTTATCTGGTTTAGACCAGTTCAAACCGGTTCAATCCGGTTTTATCCAGTTTAAACCAGTTCTATCCATTTCTATATGGTTTAAACCGGTTTAACCTGGTTCAATCCGGTTTTATCCGGTTTAAACCGGTTCTATCCGTTTTAAACCAGTTTAAAACAGTTCATTCTGGTTTTATCCGTTTTAAACCGGTTTGAACCGGTTCAATCCGGTTTTATCCGTTTTAAACCGGTTTGAACCGGTTCAATCCGGATTTATCCGGTTTAAACCGGTTTAAGCCGGTTCAATCCGGTTTTATCTGGTTTAAACCGGTTTAAGCCGGTTCAATCCGGTTTTATCAAGTTTAAAACGGTTCTATTCATTTCCATCTGGGTTAAAAGGTTTGAAACTGGTTCAATCCGTTTTTATACGTTTTAAACCAGTTCAATCTGATTTTATCCGGTTTAAACTGGTTCAATCCGGTTTTATCCGGTTTAAACCGGTTTAAACCGGGTAAATCCGGTTTTATCCGGTTTAAACCTCTTCAATCCGGTTTTTTCCAGTTTAAACCGGTTTATACCAGTTCAATCCGGTTTTATCCTCTTTAAACCGGTTTAAACCGGTTCAATCCGGTTTTATCCGGTTGAAACCGGTTCTATCCGGTTCTATCCGGTTTAAACCGGTTCTATCCGGTTCTATCTGGTTTAAGCCGGTTTAAACCGGTTCAATCCGATTTTATTCGGTTTAAACCGGATCAATCCGGTTTTATCCAGTTTAAACCGGTTTAAACTGGTTCAGTCCGGTTTTATCCGGTTTAAACCGGATCAATCCCGTTTTATCCGGTTTAAACCGGTTTAAGCCGGTTCAATCTGGTTTTATCTGGTTTAAACCGGTTTAAGCCGGTTCAATCCGGTTTTATCCAGTTTAAACCGGTTCTATCCGGTTCTATCCGGTTGAAACCAGTTTAAAACGATTCAATCCGGTTTTATCCGGTTTAAACCAGTTCAATCCTGTTTTATCCGGTTCAAACCGGTTCTATCCGGATCTATACAGTTGAAACCGGTTTAAACCAGTTCAATCAGGTTTTATCCGGTTTAAACCGGTTCTATCCGGTTGAAAGCGTTTTAAACCGGTTCAATCCGGTTTTATCCGGTTTAAACCGGTTCAGTCTGGTTTTATCCGGTTTCAACCGGTTTAAACCGGTTCAATCCGGTTTTATCCGGTTTAAACCGGTTCTATGCTGTTTATACCAGTTTAAGCCTGTTCAATCGGGTTTTATCCGGTTTAGACCTGTTTAAGCCGGTTCATTCCAGTTTTATCCAGTTTAAACCGGTTTAAACCCTTTCAATCCGTTTTTATCCAGTTTCAACCGGTTTACACCGGATCAATCCGGTTTTATCCGGTTTAAACCGTTTCTATCCACTTCTATCCGTTTTAAACCCGTTTAATCCATTTCATACTGGTTTTATCCGGTTTAAACCGGTTTGAACCGGTTCAATCCGGTTTTATCCGGTTTAAACCGGTTTAAGCTGGTTCAATCCGGTTTCATCCGGTTTAAACCGGTTCAATCCGGTTTTATCCAGTTTAAACCGGATCTATCCGGTTCTATCCGGTTGAAACCAGTTTAATCCGGTTCAATCCGGTTTTATCCAGTTTAAACCAGTTCAATCCGGTTTTATCCGGTTTAAACCGGTTCAATCCGCTTTTATCCGGTTTAAACCGATTCATTCCGGTTTTATCCGGTTTAAACCGGTTTGAAATGGTTCAATCCGGTTTTATCCGGTTTAAACCAGTTTGAACCGGTTCAATCCGGTTTTATCCGGTTTAAACCGGTTTAAACCGGTTCAATCCTATTTTATCTCGTTTAGACCCGTTCTATCCGGTTCTATCCTTTTTAAATCGGATTAAACTGGTTCTATCCTGTTCTATCCTGTTTTAACTGGATTAAACCAGTTCAATCCGGTTTTATCGGGTTTAAACCGGTTCTATCCGTTTCCATCTGGTTTAAACGGGTTTCAACTGGTTCAATCCGGTTTTATCCGTTTTAATCTGGTTCAATCTGATTTTATCCGGTTTAAACTGTTTCAATTTGGTTTTATCCGGTTTAAACCAGTTTGAACCGGTTCAATCTGGTTTTATCCGGTTTAAACCGGTTTAAACTGGGTCAATCCGGTTTTGTCCAGTTTAAACCTGTTCAATCCGTTTTTCTCTAGTTTAAACCGGTTTAGACAGGTTCAATCCGGTTTTACCCAGTTTAAACCGGTTCTATCCGGTTCTATCCGGTTGAAACCGGTTTAAACCGGTTCAATCCGGTTTTATCCGGTTTAAACCAGTTAAATCCGGTTTTATCCGCTTCAAACCGGTTTAAACCGGTTCAATCCGGTTTTATCCGGTTTAAACCGGTTCTATCCAGTTCTTTCCGGTTTAAACCGGTTCTATCCTGTTCTATCTGGTTTAAACCGGTTCAATCCGGTTTTATTCGGTTTAAACCGGTTTTAACTGGTTCAATCCGGTTTTATCCGGTTTAAACGGTTTCTATCCGGTTTAAACCGGTTCTATCTGGTTTAAACCGGTTTAAACCGCTTCAATCCGGTTTTATCCGGTTTAAACCGGTTTAAACCAGTTCAATCCGGTTTTATCCGGTTTAAACTGTTTTCAGCCGGTTCTATCCGGTTTAAACCGGTTTGAGCCGGTTCATGCCGGTTTTATCCGGTTTAAACCGGTTCTATCCGGTTTTATCCGGATTAAACCGGTTTAGCCCTGTTCTATCCGGTTTAAACCGGTTTAAACTGGTTCAATCCCATTTTATCCGGTTTAAACCGGTTCAATCCGGTTTTATCTGGTTTAAACCAGTTCACTCTGGTTTTATCCAGTTTAAAACGGTTTGAACCGGTTCAATCCGGTTTTATCCGTTTTAAACCTGTTTAAGCTGGTTCAACCCGGTTTTATCCAGTTTAAACCGGTTCTATCCGGTTCTATCCAGCTGAAACCGATTTAAACCAGTTCAATGCGGTTTTATCCGGTTAAAACCGGTTCAATCCGGCTTTATCCGGTTTAAACCTATTTAAACCGGTTCAATCTGTTTTATCCAGTTTAAACCGGTTCTATCCGGTTCTATCCGGTTGAAACCAGTTTAAACTGGTTCAATCCGGTTTTATCCGGTTTAAACCGGGTTAAGCTGGTTCAATCCAGTTTTATCCGGTTTAAACCGGTTCAATCTTGTTTTAACCGGTTTAAACCGTTTGAAACCAGTTCAATCCGGTTTTATCTGGTTTAGACCAGTTCAAACCGGTTCAATCCGGTTTTATCCAGTTTAAACCAGTTCTATCCATTTCTATATGGTTTAAACCGGTTTAACCTGGTTCAATCCGGTTTTATCCGGTTTAAACCGGTTCTATCCGTTTTAAACCAGTTTAAAACAGTTCATTCCGGTTTTATCCGGTTTAAACCGGTTTGAACCGGTTCAATCCGGTTTTATCCGGTTTAAACCGGTTTGAACCAGTTCAATCCGGATTTATCCGGTTTAAACCGGTTTAAGCAGGTTCAATCCGGTTTTATCTGGTTTAAACCGGTTTAAGCCGGTTCAATCCGGTTTTATCAAGTTTAAAACGGTTCTATTCGTTTCCATCTGGGTTAAAAGTGTTGAAACTGGTTCAATCCGGTTTTATACGTTTTAAACCAGTTCAATCTGATTTTATCCGGTTTAAACTGGTTCAATTTGGTTTTATCCGGTTTAAACCGGTTTGAACCGGTTCAATCTGGTTTTATCCGGTTTAAACTGGTTTAAAGCGGGTAAATCCATTTTTATCCGGTTTAAACTTCTTCAATCCGGTTTTCTCCAGTTTAAACCGGTTTATACCAGTTCAATCCCGTTTTATCCGCTTTAAACCGGTTTAAACCCGTTCAATCCGGTTTTATCCGGTTTAAACCGGTTCTATCCGGTTTTATCCGGTTTAAACCGGTTCTATCCGGTTCTATCCGGTTTAAACCGGTTCTATCCGGTTCTATCTGGTTTAAGCCGGTTTAAACCGGTTCAATCCGGTTTTATTCGGTTTAAACCGGATCAATCCGGTTTTATCCAGTTTAAACCGGTTTAAACTGGTTCAGTCCGGTTTTATCCGGTTTAAACCGGTTCTATCCAGTTTAAACCGGTTTAAACCGCTTCAATCCGGTTTTATCCGGTTTAAACCGGATCAATCCCGTTTTATCCGGTTTAAACCGGTTTAAACCGGTTCAATCTGGTTTTATCTGGTTTAAACCGGTTTAAGCCGGTTCAATCCGGTTTTATCCAGTTTCAACCGGTTCTATCCGGTTCTATCCGGTTGAAACCAGTTTAAAACGGTTCAATCCGGTTTTATCCGGTTTAAACCAGTTCAATCCTGTTTTATCCGGTTCAAACCGGTTCTATCCGGATCTATACAGTTGAAACCGGTTTAAACCAGTTCAATCAGGTTTTATCCGGTTTAAACCGGTTCTATCCGGTTGAAAGCGTTTTAAACCGGTTCAATCCGGTTTTATCCGGTTTAAACCGGTTCAGTCTGGTTTTATCCGGTTTCAACCGGTTTCAACCGGTTCAATCCGGTTTTATCCGGTTTAAACCGGTTCTATGCTGTTTATACCAGTTTAAGCCTCTTCAATCGGGTTTTATCCGGTTTAGACCTGTTTAAGCCGGTTCAATTCAGTTTTATCCAGTTTAAACCGGTTTAAACCCTTTCAATCCGTTTTTATCCAGTTTCAACCGGTTTACACCGGATCAATCCGGTTTTATCCGGTTTAAACCGGTTCTATCCAGTTCTTTCCGGTTTAAACCGGTTCTATCCTGTTCTATCTGGTTTAAACCGGTTCAATCCGGTATTATCCGGTTTAAACCGGTTTAAACTGGTTCAATCCGGTTTTATCCGGTTTAAACGGTTTCTATCCGGTTTAAACCGGTTCTATCTGGTTTAAACCGTTTAAACCGCTTCAATCCGGTTTTATCCGGTTTAAACCGGTTTAAACCAGTTCAATCCGGTTTTATCCGGTTTAAACTGTTTTCAGCCGTTTCTATCCGGTTTAAACCAGTTTGAGCCGGTTCATGCCGGTTTTATCCGGTTTAAACCAGATACCGGTTTAAACCGGCTCTATCCAGTTTAAACAGGTTTAAGCCGGTTCAATCCGGTTTTATCCAGTTTAAACCAGTTCAATCCGTTTTTTCCGGTTCAATCCGGTTTAAACCGTTTCAATCTGGTTTTATCTGGTTTGATCCGGTTTAAACCGCTTCAATCCGGTTTTATCCTGTTTAAACCAGTTCTATCTGGTTCTTTCCGGTTGAAACCGGTTTAATCCGGTTCAATCCGGTTTGCTCCGGTTTAAACCGGTTCAATCTGGTTTAATCCGGTTTAAACCGGTTTTAACCGATTCAATCCGGTTTATCCAGTATAAACTGGTTTAATCCGTTTCAATCCGGTTTTATCCGGTTTACACCGATTTAAACCGGTTCAGTCCGGTTTTATCCAGATAAACCTGTTATATCCGGTTTAAACCGGTATAAACCAGTTCAATCCGGTTTTATCCTGTTTAAACCGGTTTAAACCCTTTCAATCCGTTTTTATCCGTTTTCAACCGGTTTACACCGGTTCAATCCGGTTTTATCCGGTTTAAACCTCTTCAATCCGGTTTTTTCCAGTTTAAACCGGTTTATACCAGTTCAATCCGGTTTTATCCTCTTTAAACCGGTTTAAACCGGTTCAATCCGGTTTTATCCGGTTGAAACCGGTTCTATCCGGTTCTATCCGGTTTAAACCGGTTCTATCCGGTTCTATCTGGTTTAAGCCGGTTTAAACCGGTTCAATCCGATTTTATTCGGTTTAAACCGGATCAATCCGGTTTTATCCAGTTTAAACCGGTTTAAACTGGTTCAGTCCGGTTTTATCCGGTTTAAACCGGATCAATCCCGTTTTATCCGGTTTAAACCGGTTTAAGCCGGTTCAATCTGGTTTTATCTGGTTTAAACCGGTTTAAGCCGGTTCAATCCGGTTTTATCCAGTTTAAACCGGTTCTATCCGGTTCTATCCGGTTGAAACCAGTTTAAAACGATTCAATCCGGTTTTATCCGGTTTAAACCAGTTCAATCCTGTTTTATCCGGTTCAAACCGGTTCTGTCCGGATCTATACAGTTGAAACCGGTTTAAACCAGTTCAATCAGGTTTTATCCGGTTTAAACCGGTTCTATCCGGTTGAAAGCGTTTTAAACCGGTTCAATCCGGTTTTATCCGGTTTAAACCGGTTCAGTCTGGTTTTATCCGGTTTCAACTGGTTTAAACCGGTTCAATCCCGTTTTATCCGGTTTAAACCGGTTCTATGCTGTTTATACCAGTTTAAGCCTGTTCAATCGGGTTTTATCCGGTTTAGACCTGTTTAAGCCGGTTCATTCCAGTTTTATCCAGTTTAAACCGGTTTAAACCCTTTCAATCCGTTTTTATCCAGTTTCAACCGGTTTACACCGGATCAATCCGGTTTTATCCGGTTTAAACCGTTTCTATCCACTTCTATCCGTTTTAAACCCGTTTAATCCATTTCATACTGGTTTTATCCGGTTTAAACCGGTTTGAACCGGTTCAATCCGGTTTTATCCGGTTTAAACCGGTTTAAGCTGGTTCAATCCGGTTTCATCCAGTTTAAACCGGTTCAATCCGGTTTTATCCAGTTTAAACCGGTTCTATCCGGTTCTATCCGGTTGAAACCAGTTTAATCCGGTTCAATCCGGTTTTATCCAGTTTAAACCAGTTCAATCCGGTTTTATCCGGTTTAAACCGGTTCAATCCGCTTTTATCCGGTTTAAACCGATTCATTCCGGTTTTATCCGGTTTAAACCGGTTTGAAATGGTTCAATCCGGTTTTATCCGGTTTAAACCAGTTTGAACCGGTTCAATCCGGTTTTATCCGGTTTAAACCGGTTTAAACCGGTTCAATCCTATTTTATCTCGTTTAGACCCGTTCTATCCGGTTCTATCCTTTTTAAATCGGATTAAACTGGTTCTATCCTGTTCTATCCTGTTTTAACTGGATTAAACCAGTTCAATCCGGTTTTATCGGGTTTAAACCGGTTCTATCCGTTTCCATCTGGTTTAAACGGGTTTCAACTGGTTCAATCCGGTTTTATCCGTTTTAATCTGGTTCAATCTGATTTTATCCGGTTTAAACTGTTTCAATTTGGTTTTATCCAGTTTAAACCAGTTTGAACCGGTTCAATCTGGTTTTATCCGGTTTAAACCGGTTTAAACTGGGTCAATCCGGTTTTGTCCAGTTTAAACCTGTTCAATCCGTTTTTCTCTAGTTTAAACCGGTTTAGACAGGTTCAATCCGGTTTTACCCAGTTTAAACCGGTTCTATCCGGTTCTATCCGGTTGAAACCGGTTTAAACCGGTTCAATCCGGTTTTATCCGGTTTAAACCAGTTCAATCCGGTTTTATCCGCTTCAAACCGGTTTAAACCGGTTCAATCCGGTTTTATCCGGTTTAAACCGGTTCTATCCAGTTCTTTCCGGTTTAAACCGGTTCTATCCTGTTCTATCTGGTTTAAACCGGTTCAATCCGGTTTTATTCGGTTTAAACCGGTTTTAACTGGTTCAATCCGGTTTTATCCGGTTTAAACGGTTTCTATCCGGTTTAAACCGGTTCTATCTGGTTTAAACCGGTTTAAACCACTTCAATCCGGTTTTATCCGGTTTAAACCGGTTTAAACCAGTTCAATCCGGTTTTATCCGGTTTAAACCGGTTTAAACCGGTTCAATCTGGTTTTATCTGGTTTAAACCGGTTTAAGCCGGTTCAATCCGGTTTTATCCAGTTTCAACCGGTTCTATCCGGTTCTATCCGGTTGAAACCAGTTTAAAACGGTTCAATCCGGTTTTATCCGGTTTAAACCAGTTCAATCCTGTTTTATCCGGTTCAAACCGGTTCTATCCGGATCTATACAGTTGAAACCGGTTTAAACCAGTTCAATCAGGTTTTATCCGGTTTAAACCGGTTCTATCCGGTTGAAAGCGTTTTAAACCGGTTCAATCCGGTTTTATCCGGTTTAAACCGGTTCAGTCTGGTTTTATCCGGTTTCAACCGGTTTAAACCGGTTCAATCCGGTTTTATCCGGTTTAAACCGGTTCTATGCTGTTTATACCAGTTTAAGCCTCTTCAATCGGGTTTTATCCGGTTTAGACCTGTTTAAGCCGGTTCAATTCAGTTTTATCCAGTTTAAACCGGTTTAAACCCTTTCAATCCGTTTTTATCCAGTTTCAACCGGTTTACACCGGATCAATCCGGTTTTATCCGGTTTAAAGCGGTTCTATCCAGTTCTTTCCGGTTTTAACCGGTTCTATCCTGTTCTATCTGGTTTAAACCGGTTCAATCCGGTATTATCCGGTTTAAACCAGTTTAAACTGGTTCAATCCGGTTTTATCCGGTTTAAACGGTTTCTATCCGGTTTAAACCGGTTCTATCTGGTTTAAACCGGTTTAAACCGCTTCAATCCGGTTTTATCCGGTTTAAACTGTTTTCAGCCGTTTCTATCCGTTTTAAACCAGTTTGAGCCGGTTCATGCCGGTTTTATCCGGTTTAAACCAGATACCGGTTTAAACCGGCTCTATCCAGTTTAAACAGGTTAAAGCCGGTTCAATCCGGTTTTATCCAGTTTAAACCAGTTCAATCCGTTTTTTCCGGTTCAATCCGGTTTAAACCGTTTCAATCTGGTTTTATCTGGTTTGATCCGGTTTAAACCGCTTCAATCCGGTTTTATCCTGTTTAAGCCAGTTCTATCTGGTTCTTTCCGGTTGAAACCGGTTTAATCCGGTTCAATCCGGTTTGCTCCGGTTTAAACCGGTTCAATCTGGTTTAATCCGGTTTAAACCGGTTTTAACCGATTCAATCCGGTTTATCCAGTATAAACTGGTTTAATCCGTTTCAATCCGGTTTTATCCGGTTTACACCGATTTAAACCGGTTCAGTCCGGTTTTATCCAGATAAACCTGTTATATCCGGTTTAAACCGGTATAAACCTGTTCAATCCGGTTTTATCCTGTTTAAACCGGTTTAAACCCTTTCAATCCGTTTTTATCCGTTTTCAACTGGTTTACACCGGTTCAATCCGGTTTTATCCGGTTTAAACCGTTTCTATCCACTTCTATCCGTTTTAAACCCGTTTAATCCATTTCATACAGGTTTTATCCGGTTTAAACCGGTTTGAACCGGTTCAATCCGGTTTTATTCGGTTTAAACCGGTTCAGTCTGGTTTTATCCGGTTTAAACCGGTTTAAAACGGTTCAATCCGGTTTTATCCGGTTTAAACCGGTTCTATGCTGTTTATACCAGTTTAAGCCTGTTCAATCGGGTTTTATCCGGTTTAGACCGATTCAACCCAGTTTTATCCGGTTTAAACCGGTTTAAGCTGGTTCAATCTGGTTTAATCCAGTTCAATCCGGTTTTACCCGGTTTAAAACGTTTCTATCCGGTTCTATCCGTTTTAAACCGGTTTAAACCAGTTCATTCCGGTTTTATCAGGTTTAAACCAGTTTGAACCGGTTCAATACGGTTTAATCCGGTTTAAACCGGTTTGAAACGGTTCAATCCGGTTTAAACCAGTTTAAGCCGGTTCAATCCTGTTTTATCCGGTTTAAACCGGTTCTATCCGTTTCTATACAGTTGAAACCGGTTTAAACTGATTCAATCCGGTTTTATCCGGTTTAAACCGGTTCAGTCTGGTTTTATCCGGTTTAAACCGGTTTAAAACGGTTCAATCCGGTTTTATCCGGTTTAAACCGGTTCTATGCTGTTTATACCAGCTTAAGCCTGTTCAATCGGGTTTTCTCCGGTTTAGACCTGTTTAAGCCGGTTCATTCCGGTTTTATCCAGTTTAAACCGGTTATATCCGGTTCTATCCGGTTGAAACCAGTTTAAACTGGTTCAATCCGGTTTTATCCAGTTTAAACCTTTTTGAACCGGTTCAATCCAGTTTTATCCGGTTTAAACCGGTTTAAGCTGGTTCAATCCGGTTTTATCCAGTTTAAGCCGGTTCAATCTGGTTTTATCCGGTTTAAACCGGTTTAAGCCGGTTCAATCCGGTTTTATCCAGTTTAAGCCGGTTCAATCTGGTTTTATCCGGTTTAAACCGGTTTAAACTGGTTCAATCCGGTTTTTTCCGGTTTAAACAGGTTCATTCCGGTTTTATCCGTTTAAAACCGGTTTGAAACGGTTCAATCCGGTTTTATCTGGTTTAAACCGGTTTGAACCGGTTCAATCCGGTTTTATGTGGTTTAAACCGGTTCAATCTGGTTTTATCCGGTTTAAACCGGTTTTATCCGGGTTAGACCGGTTTAAACCAGTTCAATCCGGTTTTAATCGGCTTAAACTGGTTCAATCTGGTTTTATCCAGTTTAAAGCGCTTTAAAACGGTTTAATCCGGTTTTATCCGGTTTAAACTAGTTTGAACCGGTTCAATCCGGTTTTATCTCGTTTAGACTGGTTCTATCCGGTTCTATCCTTTTTAAATCGGATTAAACTGGTTCTATCCTGTCCTATCCTGTTTTAACTGGATTAAACCAGTTCAATCCGGTTTTATCCGGTTTAAACCGGTTCTATCCGTTTCCATCTGGTTTAAAGGGGTTTCAACTGGTTCAATCCGGTTTTATCCGTTTTGAACCGGTTCAATCTGATTTTATCCGGTTTAAACTGTTTCAATTTGGTTTTATCCGGTTTAAACCGGTTTGAACCGGTTCAATCCGGTTTTATCTGGTTTAAACCAGTTTAAACTGGGTCAATCCGGTTTTATCCAGTTTAAACCTATTCAATCCGGTTTTCTCCAGTTTAAACCGGTTTAGACTGTTTCAATCCGGTTTTATCCAGTTTAAACCGGCTCTATCCGGTTCTATCTTGTTGAAACCGGTTTAAACCGGTTCAATCCGGTTTTATCCGGTTTAAACCAGTTCAATCCGGTTTTATCCACTTTAAACCGGTTTAAACCGGTTCAATCCGGTTTTATCCGGTTTAAACCGGTTCTATCCGATTCTATCCGGTTTAAACCGGTTCTATCCGGTTCTATCTGGTGTAAACCGGTTTAAACCGGATCTATCCAGTTTAAACAGGTTTAAGCCGGTTCAATCCGGTTTTATCCAGTTTAAACCGGTTCAATCCGTTTTTTCCGGTTTAAATCGGTTTAAACCAGTTCATTCCGGTTTTATCCGTTTTAAGCCGGTTCAATCCGGTTTAAACCGTTTCAATCTGGTTTTATCCGGTTTGAACCGGTTTAAACCACTTCAATCCGGTTTTATCCGGTTTAAAGCATTTCTATCCGGTTCTATCCGTTTTAAACCGGTTTAAACCAGTTCATTCCGGTTTTATCAGGTTTAAACTGGTTTGAACCTGTTCGATACGGTTTAATCCGGTTTAAACCGGTTTGAAACGGTTCAATCCGGTTTAAACCAGTTTAAGCCGGTTCAATCCTGTTTTATCCGGTTTAAACCGGTTCTATCCATTTCTATACAGTTGAAACCGGTTTAAACTGGTTCAATCCGGTTTTATCCAGTTTAAACCGGTTCAGTCTGGTATTATCCGGTTTAAACTGGTTCAATTTGGTTTTATCCCGTTTGAACCGGTTTTATCCGGTTTAAACCGGTATAAACCAGTTCAATCCGGTTTTATCCTGTTTAAACCGGTTTAAACCGGATCAATCCGATTTTATCCGGTTTAAACCGGTTCAATCCAGTTTTATCCGGTTTAAACCGTTTTAAGCTGGTTCAATCCGGTTTTATCCGGTTTAAACCGGTTCAATCTTGTTTTATCCGGTTTAAAACGGTTGAAACCAGTTCAATCTGGTTTTATCTGGTTTAGACCATTTCAACCCGGTTCACTCCAGTTTTATCCGGTTTAAACCAGGTGTATCAATTTCTATCTGATTTAAACCGGTTTAAACTGGTTCAATCCGGTTTTATCCGTTTTAAACCGGTTCAATCTGGTTTTATGGGGTTTAAACTGGTTCAATTTGGTTTTATCCGGTTTAAAGCGGTTTTATCCGTTTTAAACCGCTTTAATCCAGTTCAATCCGGTTATATCCGGTTTAAACCGGTTTGAACCAGTTCAGTCCTGTTTTATCCGGTTTAAACCGGTTCTATACAGTTGAAACCGGTTTAAATCGTTTCAATCAGGTTTTATCCGGTTTAAACCGGTTCAATCCGGTTTTATCCGGTTTGAACCGGTTCAATCCGGTTTTATCCGGTTTAAACCGGTTCATTCCGGTTTTATCCGGTTAAAACCGGTTTGAAATGGTTCAATCCGGTTTTATCCGGTTTAAACTGGTTCAGTCCAGTTTTATCCGGTTTAAACCAGTTCATTCCGGTTTTATCCGGTTTAAACCGGTTCAATCCGGTTTTATCTGGTTTAAACCAGTTCACTCTGGTTTTATCAGGTTTAAACCGGTTTGAACCGGTTCAATCCGGTTTTACCCGGTTTAAACCTGTTTAAGCTGGTTCAATCCGGTTTTATCCAGTTTAAACTGGTTCTATCCGGTTCTATCCAGTTGAAACCGGTTTAAACCAGTTCAAAGCGGTTTTATCCGGTTAAAACCGGTTCAATCCGTTTTTATCCAGTTTTAACCGGTTCTATCCGGTTTAAACCCTTTTAAGCCAGTTCAATCTGGTTTTATCCAGTTTAAACCGGTCCTATCAGGTTTAAACCGGTTTAGGCCGGTTCATTCCGGTTTTATCAATTTTAAACCGGTTTAAACTGCTTCAATCCGTTTATATCCGGTTTAAACCGGTTCAATCCGGTTTTATCTGGTTTAAACCGGTTCAATCTGGTTTTATCCAGTTTAAACAGGTTCTATCCAGTTCTATCCAGTTTAAACCGGTTCTATACGGTTCTATTTGGTTTAAACTGGTTCAATCCGGTTTTATCTGGTTTAAACCGGTTCAATCTGGTTTTATCTGGTTTAAACTGGTTCAATTTGGTTTTATCTGGTTTAAACCGTTTTTATCTGGTTTAAACCTGTTTAAACCTGTTCAATCCGTTTTTATCCAGTTTAAACCGCTTGAAACCGGGTCAATCCGGTTTTATCCGATTTAAACCGGTTTAACCCGGTTCTATCCAGTTTTATCCGGTTTAAACCAGTTTAAACCGTTTCAATCCGTTTTTATCCGATTTAAGCCAGTTTAAAACGGTTCAATCCGGTTTTATCTTGTTTAAACGAGTTTAAACTGTTTCAATCCGGTTTTATCCAGTTTAAACCGGTTCTATCCTGTTTAAACCGGTTTAAACCGGTTCAATATGGTTTTATCCGGTTTAAACCGGTTCTATCCGGTTTTATCCGGTTTTAGACAGGTTCAATCTGGTTTTATCCGGTTTAAACCACTTTAAACTGGTTCAATCTGATTTTATCCGGTTTAAACCTGTTCTATCCGGTTTAAAACGGTTTGAACTGGTTCAATCCGGTTTTATTAGGTTTAAACCAGTTTAAACCGGTTCAATCCGTTTTTAACCGGTTTAAACCTGTTCAAACAGTTTTTATCCGGTTTCAACCCATTCAATCCGGTTTTATCCAGTTTAAACCGGTTCTATCCGTTTCTATCCGGTTAAAACCGGTTCTATCCGATTCTATCCAGTTTAAACCGGTTCAATCCGTTTTTATCCGGTTTAAACCTGTTCAATCTGGTTTTATCCGGTTTAAACCGGTTCTATCCGGTTTTATCCGGATTAAACCGGTTTAGCCCTGTTCTATCCGGTTTAAACCGGTTTAAACCGGTTCAATCCCATTTTATCCGGTTTAAACCGGTTCAATCCGGTTTTATCCGGTTTAAACCGGTTTAAGCCGGTTCAATCCGGTTTTATCTGGTTTAAACCAGTTCACTCTGGTTTTATCCAGTTTAAAACGGTTTGAACTCGTTCAATCCGGTTTTATCCGGTTTAAACCTGTTTAAGCTGGTTCAACCCGGTTTTATCCAGTTTAAACCGGTTCTATCCGGTTCTATCCAGCTGAAACCGATTTAAACCAGTTCAATGCGGTTTTATCCGGTTAAATCCGGTTCAATCCGGCTTTATCCGGTTTAAACCTATTTAAACCGGTTCAATCTGTTTTATCCAGTTTAAACCGGTTCTATCCGGTTCTATCCGGTTGAAACCAGTTTAAACTGGTTCAATCCGGTTTTATCCGGTTTAAACCGGGTTAAGCTGGTTCAATCCAGTTTTATCCGGTTTTAACCGGTTCAATCTTGTTTTATCCGGTTTAAACCGTTTGAAACCAGTTCAATCCGGTTTTATCTGGTTTAGACCAGTTCAAACCGGTTCAATCCGGTTTTATCCAGTTTAAACCAGTTCTATCCATTTCTATATGGTTTAAACCGGTTTAACCTGGTTCAATCCGGTTTTATCCGGTTTAAACCGGTTCTATCCGTTTTAAACCAGTTTAAAACAGTTCATTCCGGTTTTATCCGGTTTAAACCGGTTTGAACCGGTTCAATCCGGTTTTATCCGTTTTAAACCGGTTTGAACCGGTTCAATCCGGATTTATCCGGTTTAAACCGGTTTAAGCCGGTTCAATCCGGTTTTATCTGGTTTAAACCGGTTTAAGCCGGTTCAATCCGGTTTTATCAAGTTTAAAACGGTTCTATTCGTTTCCATCTGGGTTAAAAGGTTTGAAACTGGTTCAATCCGGTTTTATACGTTTTAAACCAGTTCAATCTGATTTTATCCGGTTTAAACTGGTTCAATCCGGTTTTATCCGGTTTAAACCGGTTTAAACCGGGTAAATCCGGTTTTATCCGGTTAAAACCTCTTCAATCCGGTTTTCTCCAGTTTAAACCGGTTTATACCAGTTCAATCCGGTTTTATCCTCTTTAAACCGGTTTAAACCGGTTCAATCCGGTTCTATCCGGTTTAAACCGGTTCTATCCAGTTCTATCCGGTTGAAACCAGTTTAAACCGGTTCAATCCGGTTTTATCCAGTTTAAACCAGTTCAATCCGGTTTTATCCGGTTTAAACCGGTTCAATCCGCTTTTATCCGGTTTAAACCGATTCATTCCGGTTTTATCCGGTTTAAACCGGTTTGAAATGGTTCAATCCGGTTTTATCCGCTTTAAATCAGTTTGAACCGGTTCAATCAGGTTTTATCTGGTTTAAACCGGTTTAAACTGGTTCAATCATATTTTATCTCGTTTAGACCCGTTCTATCCGGTTCTATCCTTTTTAAATCGGATTAAACTGGTTCTATCCTGTTCTATCCTGTTTTAACTGGATTAAACCAGTTCAATCCGGTTTTATCGGGTTTAAACCGGTTCTATCCGTTTCCATCTGGTTTAAACGGGTTTCAACTGGTTCAATCCGGTTTTATCCGTTTTAATCTGGTTCAATCTGATTTTATCCGGTTTAAACTGTTTCAATTTGGTTTTATCCGGTTTAAACCAGTTTGAACCGGTTCAATCTGGTTTTATCCGGTTTAAACCGGTTTAAACTGGGTCAATCCGGTTTTGTCCAGTTTAAACCTGTTCAATCCGTTTTTCTCTAGTTTAAACCGGTTTAGACAGGTTCAATCCGGTTTTACCCAGTTTAAACCGGTTCTATTCGGTTCTATCCGGTTGAAACTGGTTTAAACCGGTTCAATCCGGTTTTATCCGGTTTAAACCAGTTCAATCCGGTTTTATCCGCTTCAAACCGGTTTAAACCGGTTCAATCCGGTTTTATCCGGTTTAAACCAGTTCAATCCGGTTTTATCCGGTTTAAACCGGTTTAAACTGGTTCAATCCGGTTTTATCCGGTTTAAACGGTTTCTATCCGGTTTAAACCAGTTCTATCTGGTTTAAACCGGTTTAAAACGCTTCAATCCGGTTTTATCCGGTTTAAACCGGTTTAAACCAGTTCAATCCGGTTTTATCCGGTTTAAACTGTTTTCAGCCGGTTCTATCTGGTTTAAACCGGTTTGAGCCGGTTCATGCCGGTTTTATCCGGTTTAAACCGGTTCTATCCAGTTTTATCCGGATTAAACCGGTTTAGCCCTGTTCTATCCGGTTTAAACCGGTTTAAACCGGTTCAATCCCATTTTATCCGGTTTAAACTGGTTCAATCCGGTTTTATCCGGTTTAAACCGGTTTAAGCCGGTTCAATCCGGTTTTATCTGGTTTAAACCAGTTCACTCTGGTTTTATCCAGTTTAAAACGGTTTGAATCGGTTCAATCCGGTTTTATCCGGTTTAAACCTGTTTAAGCTGGTTCAACCCGGTTTTATCCAGTTTAAACCGGTTCTATCCGGTTCTATCCAGCTGAAACCGATTTAAACCAGTTCAATGCGGTTTTATCCGGTTAAAACCGGTTCAATCCGGCTTTATCCGGTTTACACCTATTTAAACCGGTTCAATCTGTTTTATCCAGTTTAAACTGGTTCTATCCGGTTCTATCCGGTTGAAACCAGTTTAAACTGGTTCAATCCGGTTTTATCCGGTTTAAACCGGGTTAAGCTGGTTCAATCCAGTTTTATCCGGTTTAAACCGGTTCAATCTTGTTTTATCCGGTTTAAACCGTTTGAAACCAGTTCAATCCGGTTTTATCTGGTTTAGACCAGTTCAAACCGGTTCAATCCGGTTTTATCCAGTTTAAACCAGTTCTATCCATTTCTATATGGTTTAAACCGGTTTAACATGGTTCAATCCGGTTTTATCCGGTTTAAACCGGTTCTATCCGTTTTAAACCAGTTTAAAACAGTTCATTCCGGTTTTATCCGGTTTAAACCGGATTGAACCGGTTCAATCCGGTTTTATCCGTTTTAAACCGGTTTGAACCGGTTCAATCCGGATTTATCCTGTTTAAACCGGTTTAAGCCGGTTCAATCCGGTTTTATCTGGTTTAAACCGGTTTAAGCCGGTTCAATCCGGTTTTATCAAGTTTAAAACGGTTCTATTCGTTTCCATCTGGGTTAAAAGGTTTGAAACTGGTTCAATCCGTTTTTATACGTTTTAAACCAGTTCAATCTGATTTTATCCGGTTTAAACTGGTTCAATCCGGTTTTATCCGGTTTAAACCGGTTTAAACCGGGTAAATCCGGTTTTATCCGGTTTAAACCTCTTCAATCCGGTTTTTTCCAGTTTAAACCGGTTTATACCAGTTCAATCCGGTTTTATCCTCTTTAAACCGGTTTAAACCGGTTCAATCCGGTTTTATCCGGTTGAAACCGGTTCTATCCGGTTCTATCCGGTTTAAACCGGTTCTATCCGGTTCTATCTGGTTTAAGCCGGTTTAAACCGGTTCAATCCGATTTTATTCGGTTTAAACCGGATCAATCCGGTTTTATCCAGTTTAAACCGGTTTAAACTGGTTCAGTCCGGTTTTATCCGGTTTAAACCGGATCAATCCCGTTTTATCCGGTTTAAACCGGTTTAAGCCGGTTCAATCTGGTTTTATCTGGTTTAAACCGGTTTAAGCCGGTTCAATCCGGTTTTATCCAGTTTAAACCGGTTCTATCCGGTTCTATCCGGTTGAAACCAGTTTAAAACGATTCAATCCGGTTTTATCCGGTTTAAACCAGTTCAATCCTGTTTTATCCGGTTCAAACCGGTTCTATCCGGATCTATACAGTTGAAACCGGTTTA
Source organism: Cynocephalus volans (assembly GCF_027409185.1). Lineage (NCBI taxonomy): Eukaryota > Metazoa > Chordata > Mammalia > Dermoptera > Cynocephalidae > Cynocephalus > Cynocephalus volans. The sequence continues at coordinate 132,549,374 of NC_084470.1, read as the reverse complement.
AACCAGTTCAATCAGGTTTTATCCGGTTTAAACCGGTTCTATCCGGTTGAAAGCGTTTTAAACCGGTTCAATCCGGTTTTATCCGGTTTAAACCGGTTCAGTCTGGTTTTATCCGGTTTCAACCGGTTTAAACCGGTTCAATCCGGTTTTATCCGGTTTAAACCGGTTCTATGCTGTTTATACCAGTTTAAGCCTGTTCAATCGGGTTTTATCCGGTTTAGACCTGTTTAAGCCGGTTCATTCCAGTTTTATCCAGTTTAAACCGGATTAAACCCTTTCAATCCGTTTTTATCCAGTTTCAACCGGTTTACACCGGATCAATCCGGTTTTATCCGGTTTAAACCGTTTCTATCCACTTCTATCCGTTTTAAACCCGTTTAATCCATTTCATACTGGTTTTATCCGGTTTAAACCGGTTTGAACCGGTTCAATCCGGTTTTATCCGGTTTAAAACGGTTTAAGCTGGTTCAATCCGGTTTCATCCGGTTTAAACCGGTTCAATCCGGTTTTATCCAGTTTAAACCGGTTCTATCCGGTTCTATCCGGTTGAAACCAGTTTAATCCGGTTCAATCCGGTTTTATCCAGTTTAAACCAGTTCAATCCGGTTTTATCCGGTTTAAACCGGTTCAATCCGCTTTTATCCGGTTTAAACCGATTCATTCCAGTTTTATCCGGTTTAAACCAGTTTGAAATGGTTCAATCCGGTTTTATCCGGTTTAAACCAGTTTGAACCGGTTCAATCCGGTTTTATCCGGTTTAAACCGGTTTAAACCGGTTCAATCCTATTTTATCTCGTTTAGACCCGTTCTATCCGGTTCTATCCTTTTTAAATCGGATTAAACTGGTTCTATCCTGTTCTATCCTGTTTTAACTGGATTAAACCAGTTCAATCCGGTTTTATCGGGTTTAAACCGGTTCTATCCGTTTCCATCTGGTTTAAACGGGTTTCAACTGGTTCAATCCGGTTTTATCCGTTTTAATCTGGTTCAATCTGATTTTATCCGGTTTAAACTGTTTCAATTTGGTTTTATCCGGTTTAAACCAGTTTGAACCGGTTCAATCTGGTTTTATCCGGTTTAAACCGGTTTAAACTGGGTCAATCCGGTTTTGTGCAGTTTAAACCTGTTCAATCCGTTTTTCTCTAGTTTAAACCGGTTTAGACAGGTTCAATCCGGTTTTACCCAGTTTAAACCGGTTCTATCCGGTTCTATCCGGTTGAAACCGGTTTAAACCGGTTCAATCCGGTTTTATCCGGTTTAAACCAGTTCAATCCGGTTTTATCCGCTTCAAACCGGTTTAAACCGGTTCAATCCGGTTTTATCCGGTTTAAACCGGTTCTATCCAGTTCTTTCCGGTTTAAACCGGTTCTATCCTGTTCTATCTGGTTTAAACCGGTTCAATCCGGTTTTATTCGGTTTAAACCGGTTTTAACTGGTTCAATCCGGTTTTATCCGGTTTAAACGGTTTCTATCCGGTTTAAACCGGTTCTATCTGGTTTAAACCGGTTTAAACCGCTTCAATCCGGTTTTATCCGGTTTAAACCGGTTTAAACCAGTTCAATCCGGTTTTATCCGGTTTAAACCGGTTTAAACCGGTTCAATCTGGTTTTATCTGGTTTAAACCGGTTTAAGCCGGTTCAATCCGGTTTTATCCAGTTTCAACCGGTTCTATCCGGTTCTATCCGGTTGAAACCAGTTTAAAACGGTTCAATCCGGTTTTATCTGGTTTAAACCAGTTCAATCCTGTTTTATCCGGTTCAAACCGGTTCTATCCGGATCTATACAGTTGAAACCGGTTTAAACCAGTTCAATCAGGTTTTTTCCGGTTTAAACCGGTTCTATCCGGTTGAAAGCGTTTTAAACCGGTTCAATCCGGTATTATCCGGTTTAAACCGGTTCAGTCTGGTTTTATCCGGTTTCAACCGGTTTAAACCGGTTCAATCCGGTTTTATCCGGTTTAAACCGGTTCTATGCTGTTTATACCAGTTTAAGCCTCTTCAATCGGGTTTTATCCGGTTTAGACCTGTTTAAGCCGGTTCAATTCAGTTTTATCCAGTTTAAACCGGTTTAAACCCTTTCAATCCGTTTTTATCCAGTTTCAACCGGTTTACACCGGATCAATCCGGTTTTATCCGGTTTAAACCGGTTCTATCCAGTTCTTTCCGGTTTTAACCGGTTCTATCCTGTTCTATCTGGTTTAAACCGGTTCAATCCGGTATTATCCGGTTTAAACCGGTTTAAACTGGTTCAATCCGGTTTTATCCGGTTTAAACGGTTTCTATCCGGTTTAAACCGGTTCTATCTGGTTTAAACCGGTTTAAACCGCTTCAATCCGGTTTTATCCGGTTTAAACCGGTTTAAACCAGTTCAATCCGGTTTTATCCGGTTTAAACTGTTTTCAGCCGTTTCTATCCGGTTTAAACCAGTTTGAGCCGGTTCATGCCGGTTTTATCCGGTTTAAACCAGATACCGGTTTAAACCGGCTCTATCCAGTTTAAACAGGTTTAAGCCGGTTCAATCCGGTTTTATCCAGTTTAAACCAGTTCAATCCGTTTTTTCCGGTTCAATCCGGTTTAAAACGTTTCAATCTGGTTTTATCTGGTTTGATCCGGTTTAAACCGCTTCAATCCGGTTTTATCCTGTTTAAACCAGTTCTATCTGGTTCTTTCCGGTTGAAACCGGTTTAATCCGGTTCAATCCGGTTTGCTCCGGTTTAAACCGGTTCAATCTGGTTTAATCCGGTTTAAACCGGTTTTAACCGATTCAATCCGGTTTATCCAGTATAAACTGGTTTAATCCGTTTCAATCCGGTTTTATCCGGTTTACACCGATTTAAACCGGTTCAGTCCGGTTTTATCCAGATAAACCTGTTATATCCGGTTTAAACCGGTATAAACCAGTTCAATCCGGTTTTATCCTGTTTAAACCGGTTTAAACCCTTTCAATCCGTTTTTATCCGTTTTCAACCGGTTTACACCGGTTCAATCCGGTTTTATCCGGTTTAAACCTCTTCAATCCGGTTTTTTCCAGTTTAAACCGGTTTATACCAGTTCAATCCGGTTTTATCCTCTTTAAACCGGTTTAAACCGGTTCAATCCGGTTTTATCCGGTTGAAACCGGTTCTATCCGTTTCTATCCGGTTTAAACCGGTTCTATCCGGTTCTATCTGGTTTAAGCCGGTTTAAACCGGTTCAATCCGATTTTATTCGGTTTAAACCGGATTAATCCGGTTTTATCCAGTTTAAACCTGTTCAATCCGTTTTTCTCTAGTTTAAACCGGTTTAGACAGGTTCAATCCGGTTTTACCCAGTTTAAACCGGTTCTATCCGGTTCTCTCCGGTTGAAACCAGTTTAAAACGATTCAATCCGGTTTTATCCGGTTTAAACCAGTTCAATCCTGTTTTATCCGGTTCAAACCGGTTCTATCCGGATCTATACAGTTGAAACCGGTTTAAACCAGTTCAATCAGGTTTTATCCGGTTGAAACCGGTTCTATCCGTTTCTATCCGGTTTAAACCGGTTCTATCCGGTTCTATCTGGTTTAAGCCGGTTTAAACCGGTTCAATCTGATTTTATCCGGTTTAAACTGTTTCAATTTGGTTTTATCCGGTTTAAACCAGTTTGAACCGGTTCAATCTGGTTTTATCCGGTTTAAACCGGTTTAAACTGGGTCAATCCGGTTTTGTCCAGTTTAAACCTGTTCAATCCGTTTTTCTCTAGTTTAAACCGGTTTAGACAGGTTCAATCCGGTTTTACCCAGTTTAAACCGGTTCTATCCGGTTCTATCCGGTTGAAACCGGTTTAAACCGGTTCAATCCGGTTTTATCCGGTTTAAACCAGTTCAATCCGGTTTTATCCGCTTCAAACCGGTTTAAACCGGTTCAATCCGGTTTTATCCGGTTTAAACCGGTTCTATCCAGTTCTTTCCGGTTTAAACCGGTTCTATCCTGTTCTATCTGGTTTAAACCGGTTCAATCCGGTTTTATTCGGTTTAAACCGGTTTTAACTGGTTCAATCCGGTTTTATCCGGTTTAAACGGTTTCTATCCGGTTTAAACCGGTTCTATCTGGTTTAAACCGGTTTAAACCGCTTCAATCCGGTTTTATCCGGTTTAAACCGGTTTAAACCAGTTCAATCCGGTTTTATCCCGTTTAAACTCTTTTCAGCCGGTTCTATCCGGTTTAAACCGGTTTGAGCCGGTTCATGCCGGTTTTATCCGGTTTAAACCGGTTCTATCCGGTTTTATCCGGATTAAACCGGTTTAGCCCTGTTCTATCCGGTTTAAACCGGTTTAAACCGGTTCAATCCCATTTTATCCGGTTTAAACCGGTTCAATCCGGTTTTATCCGGTTTAAACCGGTTTAAGCCGGTTCAATCCGGTTTTATCTGGTTTAAACCAGTTCACTCTGGTTTTATCCAGTTTAAAACGGTTTGAACCGGTTCAATCCGGTTTTATCCGTTTTAAACCTGTTTAAGCTGGTTCAACCCGGTTTTATCCAGTTTAAACCGGTTCTATCCGGTTCTATCCAGCTGAAACCGATTTAAACCAGTTCAATGCGGTTTTATCCGGTTAAAACCGGTTCAATCCGGCTTTATCCGGTTTAAACCTATTTAAACCGGTTCAATCTGTTTTATCCAGTTTAAACCGGTTCTATCCGGTTCTATCCGGTTGAAACCAGTTTAAACTGGTTCAATCCGGTTTTATCCGGTTTAAACCGGGTTAAGCTGGTTCAATCCAGTTTTATCCGGTTTAAACCGGTTCAATCGTGTTTTATCCGGTTTAAACCGGTTTAAGCCGGTTCATTCTGGTTTTATCTGGTTTAAACCGGTTTAAGCCGGTTCAATCCGGTTTTATCCAGTTTAAACCGGTTCTATCCGGTTCTATCCGGTTGAAACCAGTTTAAAACGATTCAATCCGGTTTTATCCGGTTTAAACCAGTTCAATCCTGTTTTATCCGGTTCAAACCGGTTCTATCCGGATCTATACAGTTGAAACCGGTTTAAACCAGTTCAATCAGGTTTTATCCGGTTTAAACCGGTTCTATCCGGTTGAAAGCGTTTTAAACCGGTTCAATCCGGTTTTATCCGGTTTAAACCGGTTCAGTCTGGTTTTATCCGGTTTCAACCGGTTTAAACCGGTTCAATTCGGTTTTATCCGGTTTAAACCGGTTCTATGCTGTTTATACCAGTTTAAGCCTGTTCAATCGGGTTTTATCCGGTTTAGACCTGTTTAAGCCGGTTCATTCCAGTTTTATCCAGTTTAAACCGGTTTAAACCCTTTCAATCCGTTTTTATCCAGTTTCAACCGGTTTACACCGGATCAATCCGGTTTTATCCGGTTTAAACCGTTTCTATCCACTTCTATCCGTTTTAAACCCGTTTAATCCATTTCATACTGGTTTTATCCGGTTTAAACCGGTTTGAACCGGTTCAATCCGGTTTTATCCGGTTTAAACCGGTTTAAGCTGGTTCAATCCGGTTTCATCCGGTTTAAACCGGTTCAATCCGGTTTTATCCAGTTTAAACCGGTTCTATCCGGTTCTATCCGGTTGAAACCAGTTTAATCCGGTTCAATCCGGTTTTATCCAGTTTAAACCAGTTCAATCCGCTTTTATCCGGTTTAAACCGATTCATTCCGGTTTTATCCGGTTTAAACCGGTTTGAAATGGTTCAATCCGGTTTTATCCGGTTTAAACCAGTTTGAACCGGTTCAATCCGGTTTTATCCGGTTTAAACCGGTTTAAACCGGTTCAATCCTATTTTATCTCGTTTAGACCCGTTCTATCCGGTTCTATCCTTTTTAAATCGGATTAAACTGGTTCTATCCTGTTCTATCCTGTTTTAACTGGATTAAACCAGTTCAATCCGGTTTTATCGGGTTTAAACCGGTTCTATCCGTTTCCATCTGGTTTAAACGGGTTTCAACTGGTTCAATCCGGTTTTATCCGTTTTAATCTGGTTCAATCTGATTTTATCCGGTTTAAACTGTTTCAATTTGGTTTTATCCGGTTTAAACCAGTTTGAACCGGTTCAATCTGGTTTTATCCGGTTTAAACCGGTTTAAGCCGGTTCAATCCGGTTTTATCTGGTTTAAACCAGTTCACTCTGGTTTTATCCAGTTTAAAACGGTTTGAACCGGTTCAATCCGGTTTTATCCGTTTTAAACCTGTTTAAGCTGGTTCAACCCGGTTTTATCCAGTTTAAACCGGTTCTATCCGGTTCTATCCAGCTGAAACCGATTTAAACCAGTTCAATGCGGTTTTATCCGGTTAAAACCGGTTCAATCCGGCTTTATCCGGTTTAAACCTATTTAAACCGGTTCAATCTGTTTTATCCAGTTTAAACCGGTTCTATCCGGTTCTATCCGGTTGAAACCAGTTTAAACTGGTTCAATCCGGTTTTATCCGGTTTAAACCGGGTTAAGCTGGTTCAATCCAGTTTTATCCGGTTTAAACCGGTTCAATCGTGTTTTATCCGGTTTAAACCGGTTTAAGCCGGTTCATTCTGGTTTTATCTGGTTTAAACCGGTTTAAGCCGGTTCAATCCGGTTTTATCCAGTTTAAACCGGTTCTATCCGGTTCTATCCGGTTGAAACCAGTTTAAAACGATTCAATCCGGTTTTATCCGGTTTAAACCAGTTCAATCCTGTTTTATCCGGTTCAAACCGGTTCTATCCGGATCTATACAGTTGAAACCGGTTTAAACCAGTTCAATCAGGTTTTATCCGGTTTAAACCGGTTCTATCCGGTTGAAAGCGTTTTAAACCGGTTCAATCCGGTTTTATCCGGTTTAAACCGGTTCAGTCTGGTTTTATCCGGTTTCAACCGGTTTAAACCGGTTCAATCCGGTTTTATCCGGTTTAAACCGGTTCTATGCTGTTTATACCAGTTTAAGCCTGTTCAATCGGGTTTTATCCGGTTTAGACCTGTTTAAGCCGGTTCATTCCAGTTTTATCCAGTTTAAACCGGTTTAAACCCTTTCAATCCGTTTTTATCCAGTTTCAACCGGTTTACACCGGATCAATCCGGTTTTATCCGGTTTAAACCGTTTCTATCCACTTCTATCCGTTTTAAACCCGTTTAATCCATTTCATACTGGTTTTATCCGGTTTAAACCGGTTTGAACCGGTTCAATCCGGTTTTATCCGGTTTAAACCGGTTTAAGCTGGTTCAATCCGGTTTCATCCGGTTTAAACCGGTTCAATCCGGTTTTATCCAGTTTAAACCGGTTCTATCCGGTTCTATCCGGTTGAAACCAGTTTAATCCGGTTCAATCCGGTTTTATCCAGTTTAAACCAGTTCAATCCGCTTTTATCCGGTTTAAACCGATTCATTCCGGTTTTATCCGGTTTAAACCGGTTTGAAATGGTTCAATCCGGTTTTATCCGGTTTAAACCAGTTTGAACCGGTTCTATCCTGTTCTATCCAGCTGAAACCGATTTAAACCAGTTCAATGCGGTTTTATCCGGTTAAATCCGGTTCAATCCGGCTTCATCCGGTTTAAACCTATTTAAACCGGTTCAATCTGTTTTATCCAGTTTAAACCGGTTCTATCCGGTTCTATCCGGTTGAAACCAGTTTAAACTGGTTCAATCCGGTTTTATCCGGTTTAAACCGGGTTAAGCTGGTTCAATCCAGTTTTATCCGGTTTTAACCGGTTCAATCTTGTTTTATCCGGTTTAAACCGTTTGAAACCAGTTCAATCCGGTTTTATCTGGTTTAGACCAGTTCAAACCGGTTCAATCCGGTTTTATCCAGTTTAAACCAGTTCTATCCATTTCTATATGGTTTAAACCGGTTTAACCTGGTTCAATCCGGTTTTATCCGGTTTAAACCGGTTCTATCCGTTTTAAACCAGTTTAAAACAGTTCATTCCGGTTTTATCCGGTTTAAACCGGTTTGAACCGGTTCAATCCGGTTTTATCCGTTTTAAACCGGTTTGAACCGGTTCAATCCGGATTTATCCGGTTTAAACCGGTTTAAGCCGGTTCAATCCGGTTTTATCTGGTTTAAACCGGTTTAAGCCGGTTCAATCCGGTTTTATCAAGTTTAAAACGGTTCTATTCGTTTCCATCTGGGTTAAAAGGTTTGAAACTGGTTCAATCCGGTTTTATACGTTTTAAACCAGTTCAATCTGATTTTATCCGGTTTAAACTGGTTCAATCCGGTTTTATCCGGTTTAAACCGGTTTAAACCGGGTAAATCCGGTTTTATCCGGTTAAAACCTCTTCAATCCGGTTTTCTCCAGTTTAAACCGGTTTATACCAGTTCAATCCGGTTTTATCCTCTTTAAACCGGTTTAAACCGGTTCAATCCGGTTCTATCCGGTTTAAACCGGTTCTATCCAGTTCTATCCGGTTGAAACCAGTTTAAACCGGTTCAATCCGGTTTTATCCAGTTTAAACCAGTTCAATCCGGTTTTATCCGGTTTAAACCGGTTCAATCCGCTTTTATCCGGTTTAAACCGATTCATTCCGGTTTTATCCGGTTTAAACCGGTTTGAAATGGTTCAATCCGGTTTTATCCGCTTTAAATCAGTTTGAACCGGTTCAATCAGGTTTTATCTGGTTTAAACCGGTTTAAACTGGTTCAATCATATTTTATCTCGTTTAGACCCGTTCTATCCGGTTCTATCCTTTTTAAATCGGATTAAACTGGTTCTATCCTGTTCTATCCTGTTTTAACTGGATTAAACCAGTTCAATCCGGTTTTATCGGGTTTAAACCGGTTCTATCCGTTTCCATCTGGTTTAAACGGGTTTCAACTGGTTCAATCCGGTTTTATCCGTTTTAATCTGGTTCAATCTGATTTTATCCGGTTTAAACTGTTTCAATTTGGTTTTATCCGGTTTAAACCAGTTTGAACCGGTTCAATCTGGTTTTATCCGGTTTAAACCGGTTTAAACTGGGTCAATCCGGTTTTGTCCAGTTTAAACCTGTTCAATCCGTTTTTCTCTAGTTTAAACCGGTTTAGACAGGTTCAATCCGGTTTTACCAAGTTTAAACCGGTTCTACCCGGTTCTATCCGGTTGAAACCGGTTTAAACCGGTTCAATCCGGTTTTATCCGGTTTAAACCAGTTCAATCCGGTTTTATCCGCTTCAAACCGGTTTAAACCGGTTCAATCCGGTTTTATCCGGTTTAAACCAGTTCAATCCGGTTTTATCCGGTTTAAACCGGTTTAAACTGGTTCAATCCGGTTTTATCCGGTTTAAACGGTTTCTATCCGGTTTAAACCAGTTCTATCTGGTTTAAACCGGTTTAAACCGCTTCAATCCGGTTTTATCCGGTTTAAACCGGTTTAAACCAGTTCAATCCGGTTTTATCCGGTTTAAACTGTTTTCAGCCGGTTCTATCTGGTTTAAACCGGTTTGAGCCGGTTCATGCCGGTTTTATCCGGTTTAAACCGGTTCTATCCAGTTTTATCCGGATTAAACCGGTTTAGCCCTGTTCTATCCGGTTTAAACCGGTTTAAACCGGTTCAATCCCATTTTATCCGGTTTAAACCGGTTCAATCCGGTTTTATCCGGTTTAAACCGGTTTAAGCCGGTTCAATCCGGTTTTATCTGGTTTAAACCAGTTCACTCTGGTTTTATCCAGTTTAAAACGGTTTGAATCGGTTCAATCCGGTTTTATCCGGTTTAAACCTGTTTAAGCTGGTTCAACCCGGTTTTATCCAGTTTAAACCGGTTCTATCCGGTTCTATCCAGCTGAAACCGATTTAAACCAGTTCAATGCGGTTTTATCCGGTTAAAACCGGTTCAATCCGGCTTTATCCGGTTTACACCTATTTAAACCGGTTCAATCTGTTTTATCCAGTTTAAACTGGTTCTATCCGGTTCTATCTGGTTGAAACCAGTTTAAACTGGTTCAATCCGGTTTTATCCGGTTTAAACCGGGTTAAGCTGGTTCAATCCAGTTTTATCCGGTTTAAACCGGTTCAATCTTGTTTTATCCGGTTTAAACCGTTTGAAACCAGTTCAATCCGGTTTTATCTGGTTTAGACCAGTTCAAACCGGTTCAATCCGGTTTTATCCAGTTTAAACCAGTTCTATCCATTTCTATATGGTTTAAACCGGTTTAACATGGTTCAATCCGGTTTTATCCGGTTTAAACCGGTTCTATCCGTTTTAAACCAGTTTAAAACAGTTCATTCCGGTTTTATCCGGTTTAAACCGGATTGAACCGGTTCAATCCGGTTTTATCCGTTTTAAACCGGTTTGAACCGGTTCAATCCGGATTTATCCGGTTTAAACCGGTTTAAGCCGGTTCAATCCGGTTTTATCTGGTTTAAACCGGTTTAAGCCGGTTCAATCCGGTTTTATCAAGTTTAAAACGGTTCTATTCGTTTCCATCTGGGTTAAAAGGTTTGAAACTGGTTCAATCCGTTTTTATACGTTTTAAACCAGTTCAATCTGATTTTATCCGGTTTAAACTGGTTCAATCCGGTTTTATCCGGTTTAAACCGGTTTAAACCGGGTAAATCCGGTTTTATCCGGTTTAAACCTCTTCAATCCGGTTTTTTCCAGTTTAAACCGGTTTATACCAGTTCAATCCGGTTTTATCCTCTTTAAACCGGTTTAAACCGGTTCAATCCGGTTTTATCCGGTTGAAACCGGTTCTATCCGGTTCTATCCGGTTTAAACCGGTTCTATCCGGTTCTATCTGGTTTAAGCCGGTTTAAACCGGTTCAATCCGATTTTATTCGGTTTAAACCGGATCAATCCGGTTTTATCCAGTTTAAACCGGTTTAAACTGGTTCAGTCCGGTTTTATCCGGTTTAAACCGGATCAATCCCGTTTTATCCGGTTTAAACCGGTTTAAGCCGGTTCAATCTGGTTTTATCTGGTTTAAACCGGTTTAAGCCGGTTCAATCCGGTTTTATCCAGTTTAAACCGGTTCTATCCGGTTCTATCCGGTTGAAACCAGTTTAAAACGATTCAATCCGGTTTTATCCGGTTTAAACCAGTTCAATCCTGTTTTATCCGGTTCAAACCGGTTCTATCCGGATCTATACAGTTGAAACCGGTTTAAACCAGTTCAATCAGGTTTTATCCGGTTTAAACCGGTTCTATCCGGTTGAAAGCGTTTTAAACCGGTTCAATCCGGTTTTATCCGGTTTAAACCGGTTCAGTCTGGTTTTATCCGGTTTCAACCGGTTTAAACCGGTTCAATCCGGTTTTATCCGGTTTAAACCGGTTCTATGCTGTTTATACCAGTTTAAGCCTGTTCAATCGGGTTTTATCCGGTTTAGACCTGTTTAAGCCGGTTCATTCCAGTTTTATCCAGTTTAAACCGGTTTAAACCCTTTCAATCCGTTTTTATCCAGTTTCAACCGGTTTACACCGGATCAATCCGGTTTTATCCGGTTTAAACCGTTTCTATCCACTTCTATCCGTTTTAAACCCGTTTAATCCATTTCATACTGGTTTTATCCGGTTTAAACCGGTTTGAACCGGTTCAATCCGGTTTTATCCGGTTTAAACCGGTTTAAGCTGGTTCAATCCGGTTTCATCCGGTTTAAACCGGTTCAATCCGGTTTTATCCAGTTTAAACCGGATCTATCCGGTTCTATCCGGTTGAAACCAGTTTAATCCGGTTCAATCCGGTTTTATCCAGTTTAAACCAGTTCAATCCGGTTTTATCCGGTTTAAACCGGTTCAATCCGCTTTTATCCGGTTTAAACCGATTCATTCCGGTTTTATCCGGTTTAAACCGGTTTGAAATGGTTCAATCCGGTTTTATCCGGTTTAAACCAGTTTGAACCGGTTCAATCCGGTTTTATCCGGTTTAAACCGGTTTAAACCGGTTCAATCCTATTTTATCTCGTTTAGACCCGTTCTATCCGGTTCTATCCTTTTTAAATCGGATTAAACTGGTTCTATCCTGTTCTATCCTGTTTTAACTGGATTAAACCAGTTCAATCCGGTTTTATCGGGTTTAAACCGGTTCTATCCGTTTCCATCTGGTTTAAACGGGTTTCAACTGGTTCAATCCGGTTTTATCCGTTTTAATCTGGTTCAATCTGATTTTATCCGGTTTAAACTGTTTCAATTTGGTTTTATCCGGTTTAAACCAGTTTGAACCGGTTCAATCTGGTTTTATCCGGTTTAAACCGGTTTAAACTGGGTCAATCCGGTTTTGTCCAGTTTAAACCTGTTCAAACCGTTTTTCTCTAGTTTAAACCGGTTTAGACAGGTTCAATCCGGTTTTACCCAGTTTAAACCGGTTCTATCCGGTTCTATCCGGTTGAAACCGGTTTAAACTGGTTCAATCCGGTTTTATCCGGTTTAAACCAGTTCAATCCGGTTTTATCCGCTTCAAACCGGTTTAAACCGGTTCAATCCGGTTTTATCCGGTTTAAACCGGTTCTTTCCGGTTTAAACCGGTTCTATCCTGTTCTATCTGGTTTAAACCGGTTCAATCCGGTTTTATTCGGTTTAAACCGGTTTTAACTGGTTCAATCCGGTTTTATCCGGTTTAAACGGTTTCTATCCGGTTTAAACCGGTTCTATCTGGTTTAAACCGGTTTAAACCGCTTCAATCCGGTTTTATCCGGTTTAAACCGGTTTAAACCAGTTCAATCCGGTTTTATCCGGTTTAAACTGTTTTCAGCCGGTTCTATCCGGTTTAAACCGGTTTGAGCCGGTTCATGCTGGTTTTATCCGGTTTAAACCAGTTCTATCCGGTTTTATCCGGATTAAACCGGTTTAGCCCTGTTCTATCCGGTTTAAACCGGTTTAAACCGGTTCAATCCCATTTTATCCGGTTTAAACCGGTTCAATCCGGTTTTATCCGGTTTAAACCGGTTTAAGCCGGTTCAATCCGGTTTTATCTGGTTTAAACCAGTTCACTCTGGTTTTATCCAGTTTAAAACGGTTTGAACCGGTTCAATCCGGTTTTATCCGTTTTAAACCTGTTTAAGCTGGTTCAACCCGGTTTTATCCAGTTTAAACCGGTTCTATCCGGTTCTATCCAGCTGAAACCGATTTAAACCAGTTCAATGCGGTTTTATCCGGTTAAAACCGGTTCAATCCGGCTTTATCCGGTTTAAACCTATTTAAACCGGTTCAATCTGTTTTATCCAGTTTAAACCGGTTCTATCCGGTTCTATCCGGTTGAAACCAGTTTAAACTGGTTCAATCCGCTTTTATCCGGTTTAAACCGGGTTAAGCTGGTTCAATCCAGTTTTATCCGGTTTAAACCGGTTCAATCGTGTTTTATCCGGTTTAAACCGTTTGAAACCAGTTCAATCCGGTTTTATCTGGTTTAGACCAGTTCAAACCGGTTCAATCCGGTTTTATCCAGTTTAAACCAGTTCTATCCATTTCTATATGGTTTAAACCGGTTTAACCTGGTTCAATCCGGTTTTATCCGGTTTAAACCGGTTCTATCCGTTTTAAACCAGTTTAAAACAGTTCATTCCGGTTTTATCCGGTTTAAACCGGTTTGAACCGGTTCAATCCGGTTTTATCCGGTTTAAACCGGTTTGAACCAGTTCAATCCGGATTTATCCGGTTTAAACCGGTTTAAGCCGGTTCAATCCGGTTTTATCTGGTTTAAACCGGTTTAAGCCGGTTCAATCCGGTTTTATCAAGTTTAAAACGGTTCTATTCGTTTCCATCTGGGTTAAAAGTGTTGAAACTGGTTCAATCCGGTTTTATACGTTTTAAACCAGTTCAATCTGATTTTATCCGGTTTAAACTGGTTCAATTTGGTTTTATCCGGTTTAAACCGGTTTGAACCGGTTCAATCTGGTTTTATCCGGTTTAAACCGGTTTAAAGCGGGTAAATCCAGTTTTATCCGGTTTAAACTTCTTCAATCCGGTTTTCTCCAGTTTAAACCGGTTTATACCAGTTCAATCCCGTTTTATCCGCTTTAAACCGGTTTAAACCCGTTCAATCCGGTTTTATCCGGTTTAAACCGGTTCTATCCGGTTTTATCCGGTTTAAACCGGTTCTATCCGGTTCTATCCGGTTTAAACCGGTTCTATCCGGTTCTATCTGGTTTAAGCCGGTTTAAACCGGTTCAATACGGTTTTATTCGGTTTAAACCGGATCAATCCGGTTTTATCCAGTTTAAACCGGTTTAAACTGGTTCAGTCCGGTTTTATCCGGTTTAAACCGGTTCTATCCAGTTTAAACCGGTTTAAACCGTTTCAATCCGGTTTTATCCGGTTTAAACCGGATCAATCCCGTTTTATCCGGTTTAAACCGGTTTAAACCGGTTCAATCTGGTTTTATCTGGTTTAAACCGGTTTAAGCCGGTTCAATCCGGTTTTATCCAGTTTCAACCGGTTCTATCCGGTTCTATCCAGTTGAAACCAGTTTAAAACGGTTCAATCCGGTTTTATCCGGTTTAAACCAGTTCAATCCTGTTTTATCCGGTTCAAACCGGTTCTATCCGGATCTATACAGTTGAAACCGGTTTAAACCAGTTCAATCAGGTTTTATCCGGTTTAAACCGGTTCTATCCGGTTGAAAGCGTTTTAAACCGGTTCAATCCGGTTTTATCCGGTTTAAACCGGTTCAGTCTGGTTTTATCCGGTTTCAACCGGTTTAAACCGGTTCAATCCGGTTTTATCCGGTTTAAACCGGTTCTATGCTGTTTATACCAGTTTAAGCCTCTTCAATCGGGTTTTATCCGGTTTAGACCTGTTTAAGCCGGTTCAATTCAGTTTTATCCAGTTTAAACCGGTTTAAAACCTTTCAATCCGTTTTTATCCAGTTTCAACCGGTTTACACCGGATCAATCCGGTTTTATCCGGTTTAAACCGTTTCTATCCAGTTCTTTCCGGTTTAAACCGGTTCTATCCTGTTCTATCTTTTTTAAACCGGTTCAATCCGGTATTATCCGGTTTAAACCGGTTTAAACTGGTTCAATCCGGTTTTATCCGGTTTAAACGGTTTCTATCCGGTTTAAACCGGTTCTATCTGGTTTAAACCGGTTTAAACCGCTTCAATCCGGTTTTATCCGGTTTAAACCGGTTTAAACCAGTTCAATCCGGTTTTATCCGGTTTAAACTGTTTTCAGCCGTTTCTATCCGGTTTAAACCAGTTTGAGCCGGTTCATGCCGGTTTTATCCGGTTTAAACCGGATACCGGTTTAAACCGGCTCTATCCAGTTTAAACAGGTTTAAGCCGGTTCAATCCGGTTTTATCCAGTTTAAACCAGTTCAATCCGTTTTTTCCGGTTCAATCCGGTTTAAACCGTTTCAATCTGGTTTTATCTGGTTTGATCCGGTTTAAACCGCTTCAATCCGGTTTTATCCTGTTTAAACCAGTTCTATCTGGTTCTTTCCGGTTGAAACCGGTTTAATCCGGTTCAATCCGGTTTGCTCCGGTTTAAACCGGTTCAATCTGGTTTAATCCGGTTTAAACCGGTTTTAACCGATTCAATCCGGTTTATCCAGTATAAACTGGTTTAATCCGTTTCAATCTGGTTTTATCCGGTTTACACCGATTTAAACCGGTTCAGTCCGGTTTTATCCAGATAAACCTGTTATATCCGGTTTAAACCGGTATAAACCAGTTCAATCCGGTTTTATCCTGTTTAAACCGGTTTAAACCCTTTCAATCCGTTTTTATCCGTTTTCAACCGGTTTACACCGGTTCAATCCGGTTTTATCCGGTTTAAACCTCTTCAATCCGGTTTTTTCCAGTTTAAACCGGTTTATACCAGTTCAATCCGGTTTTATCCTCTTTAAACCGGTTTAAACCGGTTCAATCCGGTTTAAACCGGTTCTATCCGGTTCTATCTGGTTTAAGCCGGTTTAAACCGGTTCAATTAGATTTTATTCGGTTTAAACCGGATCAATCCGGTTTTATCCAGTTTAAACCGGTTTAAACTGGTTCAGTCCGGTTTTATCCGGTTTAAACCGGATCAATCCCGTTTTATCCGGTTTAAACCGGTTTAAGCCGGTTCAATCTGGTTTTATCTGGTTTAAACCGGTTTAAGCCGGTTCAATCTGGTTTTATCCAGTTTAAACCGGTTCTATCCGGTTCTATCCGGTTGAAACCAGTTTAAAACGATTCAATCCGGTTTTATCCGGTTTAAACCAGTTCAATCCTGTTTTATCCGGTTCAAACCGGTTCTATCCGGATCTATACAGTTGAAACCGGTTTAAACCAGTTCAATCAGGTTTTATCCGGTTTAAACCGGTTCTATCCGGTTGAAAGCGTTTTAAACCGGTTCAATCCGGTTTTATCCGGTTTAAACCGGTTCAGTCTGGTTTTATCCGGTTTCAACCGGTTTAAACCGGTTCAATCCGGTTTTATCCGGTTTAAACCGGTTCTATGCTGTTTATACCAGTTTAAGCCTGTTCAATCGGGTTTTATCCGGTTTAGACCTGTTTAAGCCGGTTCATTCCAGTTTTATCCAGTTTAAACCGGATTAAACCCTTTCAATCCGTTTTTATCCAGTTTCAACCGGTTTACACCGGATCAATCCGGTTTTATCCGGTTTAAACCGTTTCTATCCACTTCTATCCGTTTTAAACCCGTTTAATCCATTTCATACTGGTTTTATCCGGTTTAAACCGGTTTGAACCGGTTCAATCCGGTTTTATCCGGTTTAAAACGGTTTAAGCTGGTTCAATCCGGTTTCATCCGGTTTAAACCGGTTCAATCCGGT
Source organism: Cynocephalus volans (assembly GCF_027409185.1). Classification (NCBI taxonomy): domain Eukaryota; kingdom Metazoa; phylum Chordata; class Mammalia; order Dermoptera; family Cynocephalidae; genus Cynocephalus; species Cynocephalus volans. Next base: position 132,532,744 of record NC_084470.1, on the reverse strand, counting down.
TTTATCCAGTTTAAACCGGTTCTATCCGGTTCTATCCGGTTGAAACCAGTTTAATCCGGTTCAATCCGGTTTTATCCAGTTTAAACCAGTTCAATCCGGTTTTATCCGGTTTAAACCGGTTCAATCCGCTTTTATCCGGTTTAAACCGATTCATTCCGGTTTTATCCGGTTTAAACCGGTTTGAAATGGTTCAATCCGGTTTTATCCGGTTTAAACCAGTTTGAACCGGTTCAATCCGGTTTTATCCGGTTTAAACCGGTTTAAACCGGTTCAATCCTATTTTATCTCGTTTAGACCCGTTCTATCCGGTTCTATCCTTTTTAAATCGGATTAAACTGGTTCTATCCTGTTCTATCCTGTTTTAACTGGATTAAACCAGTTCAATCCGGTTTTATCGGGTTTAAACCGGTTCTATCCGTTTCCATCTGGTTTAAACGGGTTTCAACTGGTTCAATCCGGTTTTATCCGTTTTAATCTGGTTCAATCTGATTTTATCCGGTTTAAACTGTTTCAATTTGGTTTTATCCGGTTTAAACCAGTTTGAACCGGTTCAATCTGGTTTTATCCGGTTTAAACCGGTTTAAACTGGGTCAATCCGGTTTTGTGCAGTTTAAACCTGTTCAATCCGTTTTTCTCTAGTTTAAACCGGTTTAGACAGGTTCAATCCGGTTTTACCCAGTTTAAACCGGTTCTATCCGGTTCTATCCGGTTGAAACCGGTTTAAACCGGTTCAATCCGGTTTTATCCGGTTTAAACCAGTTCAATCCGGTTTTATCCACTTCAAACCGGTTTAAACCGGTTCAATCCGGTTTTATCCGGTTTAAACCGGTTCTATCCAGTTCTTTCCGGTTTAAACCGGTTCTATCCTGTTCTATCTGGTTTAAACCGGTTCAATCCGGTTTTATTCGGTTTAAACCGGTTTTAACTGGTTCAATCCGGTTTTATCCGGTTTAAACGGTTTCTATCCGGTTTAAACCGGTTCTATCTGGTTTAAACCGGTTTAAACCGCTTCAATCCGGTTTTATCCGGTTTAAACCGGTTTAAACCAGTTCAATCCGGTTTTATCCGGTTTAAACCGGTTTAAACCGGTTCAATCTGGTTTTATCTGGTTTAAACCGGTTTAAGCCGGTTCAATCCGGTTTTATCCAGTTTCAACCGGTTCTATCCGGTTCTATCCGGTTGAAACCAGTTTAAAACGGTTCAATCCGGTTTTATCTGGTTTAAACCAGTTCAATCCTGTTTTATCCGGTTCAAACCGGTTCTATCCGGATCTATACAGTTGAAACCGGTTTAAACCAGTTCAATCAGGTTTTTTCCGGTTTAAACCGGTTCTATCCGGTTGAAAGCGTTTTAAACCGGTTCAATCCGGTATTATCCGGTTTAAACCGGTTCAGTCTGGTTTTATACGGTTTCAACCGGTTTAAACCGGTTCAATCCGGTTTTATCCGGTTTAAACCGGTTCTATGCTGTTTATACCAGTTTAAGCCTCTTCAATCGGGTTTTATCCGGTTTAGACCTGTTTAAGCCGGTTCAATTCAGTTTTATCCAGTTTAAACCGGTTTAAACCCTTTCAATCCGTTTTTATCCAGTTTCAACCGGTTTACACCGGATCAATCCGGTTTTATCCGGTTTAAACCGGTTCTATCCAGTTCTTTCCGGTTTTAACCGGTTCTATCCTGTTCTATCTGGTTTAAACCGGTTCAATCCGGTATTATCCGTTTTAAACCGGTTTAAACTGGTTCAATCCGGTTTTATCCGGTTTAAACGGTTTCTATCCGGTTTAAACCGGTTCTATCTGGTTTAAACCGGTTTAAACCGCTTCAATCCGGTTTTATCCGGTTTAAACCGGTTTAAACCAGTTCAATCCGGTTTTATCCGGTTTAAACTGTTTTCAGCCGTTTCTATCCGGTTTAAACCAGTTTGAGCCGGTTCATGCCGGTTTTATCCGGTTTAAACCAGATACCGGTTTAAACCGGCTCTATCCAGTTTAAACAGGTTTAAGCCGGTTCAATCCGGTTTTATCCAGTTTAAACCAGTTCAATCCGTTTTTTCCGGTTCAATCCGGTTTAAACCGTTTCAATCTGGTTTTATCTGGTTTGATCCGGTTTAAACCGCTTCAATCCGGTTTTATCCTGTTTAAACCAGTTCTATCTGGTTCTTTCCGGTTGAAACCGGTTTAATCCGGTTCAATCCGGTTTGCTCCGGTTTAAACCGGTTCAATCTGGTTTAATCCGGTTTAAACCGGTTTTAACCGATTCAATCCGGTTTATCCAGTATAAACTGGTATAATCCGTTTCAATCCGGTTTTATCCGGTTTACACCGATTTAAACCGGTTCAGTCCGGTTTTATCCAGATAAACCTGTTATATCCGGTTTAAACCGGTATAAACCAGTTCAATCCGGTTTTATCCGTTTTCAACCGGTTTACACCGGTTCAATCCGGTTTTATCCGGTTTAAACCTCTTCAATCCGGTTTTTTCCAGTTTAAACCGGTTTATACCAGTTCAATCCGGTTTTATCCTCTTTAAACCGGTTTAAACCGGTTCAATCCGGTTTTATCCGGTTGAAACCGGTTCTATCCGTTTCTATCCGGTTTAAACCGGTTCTATCCGGTTCTATCTGGTTTAAGCCGGTTTAAACCGGTTCAATCCGATTTTATTCGGTTTAAACCGGATTAATCCGGTTTTATCCAGTTTAAACCGGTTTAAACAGGTTCAGTCCGGTTTTATCCGGTTTAAACCGGATCAATCCCGTTTTATCCGGTTTAAACCGGTTTAAGCCGGTTCATTCTGGTTTTATCTGGTTTAAACCGGTTTAAGCCGGTTCAATCCGGTTTTATCCAGTTTAAACCGGTTCTATCCGGTTCTATCCGGTTGAAACCAGTTTAAAACGATTCAATCCGGTTTTATCCGGTTTAAACCAGTTCAATCCTGTTTTATCCGGTTCAAACCGGTTCTATGCGGATCTATACAGTTGAAACCGGTTTAAACCAGTTCAATCAGGTTTTATCCGGTTTAAACCGGTTCTATCCGGTTGAAAGCGTTTTAAACCGGTTCAGTCTGGTTTTATCCGGTTTCAACCGGTTTAAACCGGTTCAATCCGGTTTTATCCGGTTTAAACCGGTTCTATGCTGTTTATACCAGTTTAAGCCTGTTCAATCGGGTTTTATCCGGTTTAGACCTGTTTAAGCCGGTTCATTCCAGTTTTATCCAGTTTAAACCGGTTTAAACCCTTTCAATCCGTTTTTATCCAGTTTCAACCGGTTTACACCGGATCAATCCGGTTTTATCCGGTTTAAACCGTTTCTATCCACTTCTATCCGTTTTAAACCCGTTTAATCCATTTCATACTGGTTTTATCCGGTTTAAACCGGTTTGAACCGGTTCAATCCGGTTTTATACGGTTTAAACCGGTTTAAGCTGGTTCAATCCGGTTTCATCCGGTTTAAACCGGTTCAATCCGGTTTTATCCAGTTTAAACCGGTTCTATCCGGTTCTATCCGGTTGAAACCAGTTTAATCCGGTTCAATCCGGTTTTATCCAGTTTAAACCAGTTCAATCCGCTTTTATCCGGTTTAAACCGATTCATTCCGGTTTTATCCGGTTTAAACCGGTTTGAAATGGTTCAATCCGGTTTTATCCGGTTTAAACCAGTTTGAACCGGTTCAATCCGGTTTTATCCGGTTTAAACCGGTTTAAACCGGTTCAATCCTATTTTATCTCGTTTAGACCCGTTCTATCCGGTTCTATCCTTTTTAAATCGGATTAAACTGGTTCTATCCTGTTCTATCCTGTTTTAACTGGATTAAACCAGTTCAATCCGGTTTTATCGGGTTTAAACCGGTTCTATCCGTTTCCATCTGGTTTAAACGGGTTTCAACTGGTTCAATCCGGTTTTATCCGTTTTAATCTGGTTCAATCTGATTTTATCCGGTTTAAACTGTTTCAATTTGGTTTTATCCGGTTTAAACCAGTTTGAACCGGTTCAATCTGGTTTTATCCGGTTTAAACCGGTTTAAACTGGGTCAATCCGGTTTTGTCCAGTTTAAACCTGTTCAATCCGTTTTTCTCTAGTTTAAACCGGTTTAGACAGGTTCAATCCGGTTTTACCCAGTTTAAACCGGTTCTATCCGGTTCTATCCGGTTGAAACCGGTTTAAACCGGTTCAATCCGGTTTTATCCGGTTTAAACCAGTTCAATCCGGTTTTATCCGCTTCAAACCGGTTTAAACCGGTTCAATCCGGTTTTATCCGGTTTAAACCGGTTCTATCCAGTTCTTTCCGGTTTAAACCGGTTCTATCCTGTTCTATCTGGTTTAAACCGGTTCAATCCGGTTTTATTCGGTTTAAACCGGTTTTAACTGGTTCAATCCGGTTTTATCCGGTTTAAACGGTTTCTATCCGGTTTAAACCGGTTCTATCTGGTTTAAACCGGTTTAAACCGCTTCAATCCGGTTTTATCCGGTTTAAACCGGTTTAAACCAGTTCAATCCGGTTTTATCCCGTTTAAACTCTTTTCAGCCGGTTCTATCCGGTTTAAACCGGTTTGAGCCGGTTCATGCCGGTTTTATCCGGTTTAAACCGGTTCTATCCGGTTTTATCCGGATTAAACCGGTTTAGCCCTGTTCTATCCGGTTTAAACCGGTTTAAACCGGTTCAATCCCATTTTATCCGGTTTAAACCGGTTCAATCCGGTTTTATCCTCTTTAAACCGGTTTAAACCGGTTCAATCCGGTTTTATCCGGTTGAAACCGGTTCTATCCGTTTCTATCCGGTTTAAACCGGTTCTATCCGGTTCTATCTGGTTTAAGCCGGTTTAAACCGGTTCAATCCGATTTTATTCGGTTTAAACCGGATTAATCCGGTTTTATCCAGTTTAAACCGGTTTAAACTGGTTCAGTCCGGTTTTATCCGGTTTAAACCGGATCAATCCCGTTTTATCCGGTTTAAACCGGTTTAAGCCGGTTCATTCTGGTTTTATCTGGTTTAAACCGGTTTAAGCCGGTTCAATCCGGTTTTATCCAGTTTAAACCGGTTCTATCCGGTTCTATCCGGTTGAAACCAGTTTAAAACGATTCAATCCGGTTTTATCCGGTTCAAACCAGTTCAGTCCTGTTTTATCCGGTTCAAACCGGTTCTATGCGGATCTATACAGTTGAAACCGGTTTAAACCAGTTCAATCAGGTTTTATCCGGTTTAAACCGGTTCTATCCGGTTGAAAGCGTTTTAAACCGGTTCAGTCTGGTTTTATCCGGTTTCAACCGGTTTAAACCAGTTCAATCCGGTTTTATCCGGTTTAAACCGTTTCTATGCTGTTTATACCAGTTTAAGCCTGTTCAATCGGGTTTTATCCGGTTTAGACCTGTTTAAGCCGGTTCATTCCAGTTTTATCCAGTTTAAACCGGTTTAAACCCTTTCAATCCGTTTTTATCCAGTTTCAACCGGTTTACACCGGATCAATCCGGTTTTATCCGGTTTAAACCGTTTCTATCCACTTCTATCCGTTTTAAACCCGTTTAATCCATTTCATACTGGTTTTATCCGGTTTAAACCGGTTTGAACCGGTTCAATCCGGTTTTATCCGGTTTAAACCGGTTTAAGCTGGTTCAATCCGGTTTCATCCGGTTTAAACCGGTTCAATCCGGTTTTATCCAGTTTAAACCGGTTCTATCCGGTTCTATCCGGTTGAAACCAGTTTAATCCGGTTCAATCCGGTTTTATCCAGTTTAAACCAGTTCAATCCGCTTTTATCCGGTTTAAACCGATTCATTCCGGTTTTATCCGGTTTAAACCGGTTTGAAATGGTTCAATCCGGTTTTATCCGGTTTAAACCAGTTTGAACCGGTTCAATCCGGTTTTATCCGGTTTAAACCGGTTTAAACCGGTTCAATCCTATTTTATCTCGTTTAGACCCGTTCTATCCGGTTCTATCCTTTTTAAATCGGATTAAACTGGTTCTATCCTGTTCTATCCTGTTTTAACTGGATTAAACCAGTTCAATCCGGTTTTATCGGGTTTAAACCGGTTCTATCCGTTTCCATCTGGTTTAAACGGGTTTCAACTGGTTCAATCCGGTTTTATCCGTTTTAATCTGGTTCAATCTGATTTTATCCGGTTTAAACTGTTTCAATTTGGTTTTATCCGGTTTAAACCAGTTTGAACCGGTTCAATCTGGTTTTATCCGGTTTAAACCGGTTTAAACTGGGTCAATCCGGTTTTGTCCAGTTTAAACCTGTTCAATCCGTTTTTCTCTAGTTTAAACCGGTTTAGACAGGTTCAATCCGGTTTTACCCAGTTTAAACCGGTTCTATCCGGTTCTATCCGGTTGAAACCGGTTTAAACCGGTTCAATCCGGTTTTATCCGGTTTAAACCAGTTCAATCCGGTTTTATCCGCTTCAAACCGGTTTAAACCGGTTCAATCCGGTTTTATCCGGTTTAAACCGGTTCTATCCAGTTCTTTCCGGTTTAAACCGGTTCTATCCTGTTCTATCTGGTTTAAACCGGTTCAATCCGGTTTTATTCGGTTTAAACCGGTTTTAACTGGTTCAATCCGGTTTTATCCGGTTTAAACGGTTTCTATCCGGTTTAAACCGGTTCTATCTGGTTTAAACCGGTTTAAACCGCTTCAATCCGGTTTTATCCGGTTTAAACCGGTTTAAACCAGTTCAATCCGGTTTTATCCCGTTTAAACTCTTTTCAGCCGGTTCTATCCGGTTTAAACCGGTTTGAGCCGGTTCATGCCGGTTTTATCCGGTTTAAACCGGTTCTATCCGGTTTTATCCGGATTAAACCGGTTTAGCCCTGTTCTATCCGGTTTAAACCGGTTTAAACCGGTTCAATCCCATTTTATCCGGTTTAAACCGGTTCAATCCGGTTTTATCCGGTTTAAACCGGTTTAAGCCGGTTCAATCCGGTTTTATCTGGTTTAAACCAGTTCACTCTGGTTTTATCCAGTTTAAAACGGTTTGAACCGGTTCAATCCGGTTTTATCCGTTTTAAACCTGTTTAAGCTGGTTCAACCCGGTTTTATCCAGTTTAAACCGGTTCTATCCGGTTCTATCCAGCTGAAACCGATTTAAACCAGTTCAATGCGGTTTTATCCGGTTAAAACCGGTTCAATCCGGCTTTATCCGGTTTAAACCTATTTAAACCGGTTCAATCTGTTTTATCCAGTTTAAACCGGTTCTATCCGGTTCTATCCGGTTGAAACCAGTTTAAACTGGTTCAATCCGGTTTTATCCGGTTTAAACCGGGTTAAGCTGGTTCAATCCAGTTTTATCCGGTTTAAACCGGTTCAATCGTGTTTTATCCGGTTTAAACCGGTTTAAGCCGGTTCATTCTGGTTTTATCTGGTTTAAACCGGTTTAAGCCGGTTCAATCCGGTTTTATCCAGTTTAAACCGGTTCTATCCGGTTCTATCCGGTTGAAACCAGTTTAAAACGATTCAATCCGGTTTTATCCGGTTTAAACCAGTTCAATCCTGTTTTATCCGGTTCAAACCGGTTCTATCCGGATCTATACAGTTGAAACCGGTTTAAACCAGTTCAATCAGGTTTTATCCGGTTTAAACCGGTTCTATCCGGTTGAAAGCGTTTTAAACCGGTTCAATCCGGTTTTATCCGGTTTAAACCGGTTCAGTCTGGTTTTATCCGGTTTCAACCGGTTTAAACCGGTTCAATTCGGTTTTATCCGGTTTAAACCGGTTCTATGCTGTTTATACCAGTTTAAGCCTGTTCAATCGGGTTTTATCCGGTTTAGACCTGTTTAAGCCGGTTCATTCCAGTTTTATCCAGTTTAAACCGGTTTAAACCCTTTCAATCCGTTTTTATCCAGTTTCAACCGGTTTACACCGGATCAATCCGGTTTTATCCGGTTTAAACCGTTTCTATCCACTTCTATCCGTTTTAAACCCGTTTAATCCATTTCATACTGGTTTTATCCGGTTTAAACCGGTTTGAACCGGTTCAATCCGGTTTTATCCGGTTTAAACCGGTTTAAGCTGGTTCAATCCGGTTTCATCCGGTTTAAACCGGTTCAATCCGGTTTTATCCAGTTTAAACCGGTTCTATCCGGTTCTATCCGGTTGAAACCAGTTTAATCCGGTTCAATCCGGTTTTATCCAGTTTAAACCAGTTCAATCCGCTTTTATCCGGTTTAAACCGATTCATTCCGGTTTTATCCGGTTTAAACCGGTTTGAAATGGTTCAATCCGGTTTTATCCGGTTTAAACCAGTTTGAACCGGTTCAATCCGGTTTTATCCGGTTTAAACCGGTTTAAACCGGTTCAATCCTATTTTATCTCGTTTAGACCCGTTCTATCCGGTTCTATCCTTTTTAAATCGGATTAAACTGGTTCTATCCTGTTCTATCCTGTTTTAACTGGATTAAACCAGTTCAATCCGGTTTTATTGGGTTTAAACCGGTTCTATCCGTTTCCATCTGGTTTAAACGGGTTTCAACTGGTTCAATCCGGTTTTATCCGTTTTAATCTGGTTCAATCTGATTTTATCCGGTTTAAACTGTTTCAATTTGGTTTTATCCGGTTTAAACCAGTTTGAACCGGTTCAATCTGGTTTTATCCGGTTTAAACCGGTTTAAGCCGGTTCAATCCGGTTTTATCTGGTTTAAACCAGTTCACTCTGGTTTTATCCAGTTTAAAACGGTTTGAACCGGTTCAATCCGGTTTTATCCGTTTTAAACCTGTTTAAGCTGGTTCAACCCGGTTTTATCCAGTTTAAACCGGTTCTATCCGGTTCTATCCAGCTGAAACCGATTTAAACCAGTTCAATGCGGTTTTATCCGGTTAAAACCGGTTCAATCCGGCTTTATCCGGTTTAAACCTATTTAAACCGGTTCAATCTGTTTTATCCAGTTTAAACCGGTTCTATCCGGTTCTATCCGGTTGAAACCAGTTTAAACTGGTTCAATCCGGTTTTATCCGGTTTAAACCGGGTTAAGCTGGTTCAATCCAGTTTTATCCGGTTTAAACCGGTTCAATCGTGTTTTATCCGGTTTAAACCGGTTTAAGCCGGTTCATTCTGGTTTTATCTGGTTTAAACCGGTTTAAGCCGGTTCAATCCGGTTTTATCCAGTTTAAACCGGTTCTATCCGGTTCTATCCGGTTGAAACCAGTTTAAAACGATTCAATCCGGTTTTATCCGGTTTAAACCAGTTCAATCCTGTTTTATCCGGTTCAAACCGGTTCTATCCGGATCTATACAGTTGAAACCGGTTTAAACCAGTTCAATCAGGTTTTATCCGGTTTAAACCGGTTCTATCCGGTTGAAAGCGTTTTAAACCGGTTCAATCCGGTTTTATCCGGTTTAAACCGGTTCAGTCTGGTTTTATCCGGTTTCAACCGGTTTAAACCGGTTCAATCCGGTTTTATCCGGTTTAAACCGGTTCTATGCTGTTTATACCAGTTTAAGCCTGTTCAATCGGGTTTTATCCGGTTTAGACCTGTTTAAGCCGGTTCATTCCAGTTTTATCCAGTTTAAACCGGTTTAAACCCTTTCAATCCGTTTTTATCCAGTTTCAACCGGTTTACACCGGATCAATCCGGTTTTATCCGGTTTAAACCGTTTCTATCCACTTCTATCCGTTTTAAACCCGTTTAATCCATTTCATACTGGTTTTATCCGGTTTAAACCGGTTTGAACCGGTTCAATCCGGTTTTATCCGGTTTAAACCGGTTTAAGCTGGTTCAATCCGGTTTCATCCGGTTTAAACCGGTTCAATCCGGTTTTATCCAGTTTAAACCGGTTCTATCCGGTTCTATCCGGTTGAAACCAGTTTAATCCGGTTCAATCCGGTTTTATCCAGTTTAAACCAGTTCAATCCGCTTTTATCCGGTTTAAACCGATTCATTCCGGTTTTATCCGGTTTAAACCGGTTTGAAATGGTTCAATCCGGTTTTATCCGGTTTAAACCAGTTTGAACCGGTTCAATCCGGTTTTATCCGGTTTAAACCGGTTTAAACCGGTTCAATCCTATTTTATCTCGTTTAGACCCGTTCTATCCGGTTCTATCCTTTTTAAATCGGATTAAACTGGTTCTATCCTGTTCTATCCTGTTTTAACTGGATTAAACCAGTTCAATCCGGTTTTATCGGGTTTAAACCGGTTCTATCCGTTTCCATCTGGTTTAAACGGGTTTCAACTGGTTCAATCCGGTTTTATCCGTTTTAATCTGGTTCAATCTGATTTTATCCGGTTTAAACTGTTTCAATTTGGTTTTATCCGGTTTAAACCAGTTTGAACCGGTTCAATCTGGTTTTATCCGGTTTAAACCGGTTTAAACTGGGTCAATCCGGTTTTGTCCAGTTTAAACCTGTTCAATCCGTTTTTCTCTAGTTTAAACCGGTTTAGACAGGTTCAATCCGGTTTTACCCAGTTTAAACCGGTTCTATCCGGTTCTATCCGGTTGAAACCGGTTTAAACCGGTTCAATCCGGTTTTATCCGGTTTAAACCAGTTCTATCCAGTTCTTTCCGGTTTAAACCGGTTCTATCCTGTTCTATCTGGTTTAAACCGGTTCAATCCGGTTTTATCCGGTTTAAACCTGTTCTATCCAGTTCTTTCCGGTTTAAACCGGTTCTATCCTGTTCTATCTGGTTTAAACCGGTTCAATCCGGTTTTATTCGGTTTAAACCGGTTTTAACTGGTTCAATCCGGTTTTATCCGGTTTAAACGGTTTCTATCCGGTTTAAACCGGTTCTATCTGGTTTAAACCGGTTTAAACCGCTTCAATCCGGTTTTATCCGGTTTAAACCGGTTTAAACCAGTTCAATCCGGTTTTATCCGGTTTAAACTGTTTTCAGCCGGTTCTATCCGGTTTAAACCTGTTTGAGCCGGTTCATGCCGGTTTTATCCGGTTTAAACCGGTTCTATCCGGTTTTATCCGGATTAAACCGGTTTAGCCCTGTTCTATCCGGTTTAAACCGGTTTAAACCGGTTCAATCCCATTTTATCCGGTTTAAACCGGTTCAATCCGGTTTTATCCGGTTTAAACCGGTTTAAGCCGGTTCAATCCGGTTTTATCTGGTTTAAACCAGTTCACTCTGGTTTTATCCAGTTTAAAACGGTTTGAACCGGTTCAATCCGGTTTTATCCGTTTTAAACCTGTTTAAGCTGGTTCAACCCGGTTTTATCCAGTTTAAACCGGTTCTATCCGGTTCTATCCAGCTGAAACCGATTTAAACCAGTTCAATGCGGTTTTATCCGGTTAAAACCGGTTCAATCCGGCTTTATCCGGTTTAAACCTATTTAAACCGGTTCAATCTGTTTTATCCAGTTTAAACCGGTTCTATCCGGTTCTATCCGGTTGAAACCAGTTTAAACTGGTTCAATCCGGTTTTATCCGGTTTAAACCGGGTTAAGCTGGTTCAATCCAGTTTTATCCGGTTTAAACCGGTTCAATCGTGTTTTATCCGGTTTAAACCGTTTGAAACCAGTTCAATCCGGTTTTATCTGGTTTAGACCAGTTCAAACCGGTTCAATCCGGTTTTATCCAGTTTAAACCAGTTCTATCCATTTCTATATGGTTTAAACCGGTTTAACCTGGTTCAATCCGGTTTTATCCGGTTTAAACCGGTTCTATCCGTTTTAAACCAGTTTAAAACAGTTCATTCCGGTTTTATCCGGTTTAAACCGGTTTGAACCGGTTCAATCCGGTTTTATCTGGTTTAAACCGGTTTGAACCAGTTCAATCCGGATTTATCCGGTTTAAACCGGTTTAAGCCGGTTCAATCCGGTTTTATCTGGTTTAAACCGGTTTAAGCCGGTTCAATCCGGTTTTATCAAGTTTAAAACGGTTCTATTCGTTTCCATCTGGGTTAAAAGTGTTGAAACTGGTTCAATCCGGTTTTATACGTTTTAAACCAGTTCAATCTGATTTTATCCGGTTTAAACTGGTTCAATTTGGTTTTATCCGGTTTAAACCGGTTTGAACCGGTTCAATCCGGTTTTATCCGGTTTAAACCGGTTTAAAGCGGGTAAATCCAGTTTTGTCCGGTTTAAACTTCTTCAATCCGGTTTTCTCCAGTTTAAACCGGTTTATACCAGTTCAATCCCGTTTTATCCGCTTTAAACCGGTTTAAACCCGTTCAATCCGGTTTTATCCGGTTTAAACCGGTTCTATCCGGTTTTATCCGGTTTAAACCGGTTCTATCCGGTTCTATCCGGTTTAAACCGGTTCTATCCGGTTCTATCTGGTTTAAGCCGGTTTAAACCGGTTCAATCCGGTTTTATTCGGTTTAAACCGGATCAATCCGGTTTTATCCAGTTTAAACCGGTTTAAACTGGTTCAGTCCGGTTTTATCCGGTTTAAACCGGTTCTATCCAGTTTAAACCGGTTTAAACCGCTTCAATCCGGTTTTATCCGGTTTAAACCGGATCAATCCCGTTTTATCCGGTTTAAACCGGTTTAAACCGGTTCAATCTGGTTTTATCTGGTTTAAACCGGTTTAAGCCGGTTCAATCCGGTTTTATCCAGTTTCAACCGGTTCTATCCGGTTCTATCCGGTTGAAACCAGTTTAAAACGGTTCAATCCGGTTTTATCCGGTTTAAACCAGTTCAATCCTGTTTTATCCGGTTCAAACCGGTTCTATCCGGATCTATACAGTTGAAACCGGTTTAAACCAGTTCAATCCGGTTTTATCCGGTTTAAACCGGTTCTATCCGGTTGAAAGCGTTTTAAACCGGTTCAATCCGGTTTTATCCGGTTTAAACCGGTTCAGTCTGGTTTTATCCGGTTTCAACCGGTTTAAACCGGTTCAATCCGGTTTTATCCGGTTTAAACCGGTTCTATGCTGTTTATACCAGTTTAAGCCTCTTCAATCGGGTTTTATCCGGTTTAGACCTGTTTAAGCCGGTTCAATTCAGTTTTATCCAGTTTAAACCGGTTTAAACCCTTTCAATCCGTTTTTATCCAGTTTCAACCGGTTTACACCGGATCAATCCGGTTTTATCCGGTTTAAACCGGTTCTATCCAGTTCTTTCCGGTTTAAACCGGTTCTATCCTGTTCTATCTGGTTTAAACCGGTTCAATCCGGTATTATCCGGTTTAAACCGGTTTAAACTGGTTCAATCCGGTTTTATCCGGTTTAAACCGGTTTAAACCAGTTCAATCCGGTTTTATCCGGTTTAAACTGTTTTCAGCCGGTTCTATCCGGTTTAAACCAGTTTGAGCCGGTTCATGCCGGTTTTATCCGGTTTAAACCAGATACCGGTTTAAACCGGCTCTATCCAGTTTAAACAGTTTTAAGCCGGTTCAATCCGGTTTTATCCAGTTTAAACCAGTTCAATCCGTTTTTTCCGGTTCAATCCGGTTTAAACCGTTTCAATCTGGTTTTATCTGGTTTGATCCGGTTTAAACCGCTTCAATCCGGTTTTATCCTGTTTAAACCAGTTCTATCTGGTTCTATCCGGTTGAAACCGGTTTAATCCGGTTCAATCCGGTTTGCTCCGGTTTAAACCGGTTCAATCTGGTTTAATCCGGTTTAAACCGGTTTTAACCGATTCAATCCGGTTTATCCAGTATAAACTGGTTTAATCCGTTTCAATCCGGTTTTATCCGGTTTACACCGATTTAAACCGGTTCAGTCCGGTTTTATCCAGATAAACCTGTTATATCCGGTTTAAACCGGTATAAACCAGTTCAATCCGGTTTTATCCTGTTTAAACCGGTTTAAACCCTTTCAATCCGTTTTTATCCGTTTTCAACCGGTTTACACCGGTTCAATCCGGTTTTATCCGGTTTAAACCGTTTCTATCCACTTCTATCCGTTTTAAACCCGTTTAATCCATTTCATACAGGTTTTATCCGGTTTAAACCGGTTTGAACCGGTTCAATCTGGTTTTATCCGGTTTAAACTGGTTTAAGCCGGTTCAATCCGGTTTTATCCGGTTTAAACCGGTTCAATCCGGTTTTATCCAGTTTAAACCGGTTCTATCCGGTTCTATCCGGTTGAAACCAGTTTAAACCGGTTCAATCCGGTTTTATCCAGTTTAAACCAGTTCAATCCGGTTTTATCCGGTTTAAACCGGTTCAATCCGCTTTTATCCGGTTTAAACCGATTCATTCCGGTTTTATCCGGTTTAAACCGGTTTGAAATGGTTCAATCCGGTTTTATCCGGTTTAAACCAGTTTGAACCGGTTCAATCCGGTTTTATCCGGTTTAAACCGGTTTAAACCGGTTCAATCCTATTTTATCTCGTTTAGACCCGTTATATCCGGTTCTATCCTTTTTAAATCGGATTAAACTGGTTCTATCCTGTTCTATCCTGTTTTAACTGGATTAAACCAGTTCAATCCGGTTTTATCGGGTTTAAACCGGTTCTATCCGTTTCCATCTGGTTTGAACGGGTTTCAACTGGTTCAATCCGGTTTTATCCGTTTTAATCTGGTTCAATCTGATTTTATCCGGTTTAAACTGTTTCAATTTGGTTTTATCCGGTTTAAACCAGTTTGAACCGGTTCAATCTGGTTTTATCCGGTTTAAACCGGTTTACACTGGGTCAATCCGGTTTTGTCCAGTTTAAACCTGTTCAATCCGTTTTTCTCTAGTTTAAACCGGTTTAGACAGGTTCAATCCGGTTTTACCCAGTTTAAACCGGTTCTATCCGGTTCTATCCGGTTGAAACCGGTTTAAACCAGTTCAATCCGGTTTTATCCGGTTTAAACCAGTTCAATCCGGTTTTATCAAGTTTAAAACGGTTCTATTCGTTTCCATCTGGGTTAAAAGGGTTGAAACTGGTTCAATCCGGTTTTATACGTTTTAAACCAGTTCAATCTGATTTTATCCGTTTTAAACTGGTTCAATTTGGTTTTATCCGGTTTAAACCGGTTTGAACCGGTTCCATCCGGTTTTATCCGGTTTAAACCGGTTTAAAGCGGGTAAATCCAGTTTTATCCGGTTTAAACCTCTTCAATCCGGTTTTCTCCAGTTTAAACCGGTTTATACCAGTTCAATCCCGTTTTATCCGCTTTAAACCGGTTTAAACCCGTTCAATCCGGTTTTATCCGGTTTAAACCGGTTCTATCCGGTTCTATCCGGTTTAAACCGGTTCTATCCGGTTCTATCTGGTTTAAGCCAGTTTAAACCGGTTCAATCCGGTTTTATTCGGTTTAAACCGGATCAATCCGTTTTTATCCAGTTTAAACCGGTTTAAACTGGTTCAGTCCGGTTTTATCCGGTTTAAACCGGTTCTATCCAGTTTAAACCGGTTTAAACCGCTTCAATCCGGTTTTATCCGGTTTAAACCAGATCAATCCCGTTTTATCCGGTTTCGGTTTAAACCGGTTCTATCCGGTTCTATCTGGTTTAAGCCAGTTTAAACCGGTTCAATCCGGTTTTATTCGGTTTAAACCGGATCAATCCGTTTTTATCCAGTTTAAACCGGTTTAAACTGGTTCAGTCCGGTTTTATCCGGTTTAAACCGGTTCTATCCAGTTTAAACCGGTTTAAACCGCTTCAATCCGGTTTTATCCGGTTTAAACCAGATCAATCCCGTTTTATCCGGTTTAAACCGGTTTAAACCGGTTCAATCTGGTTTTATCTGGTTTAAACCAGTTTAAGCCGGTTCAATCCGGTTTTATCCAGTTTCAACCGGTTCTATCCGGTTCTATCCGGTTGAAACCAGTTTAAAACGGTTCAATCCGGTTTTATCCGGTTTAAACCAGTTCAATCCTGTTTTATCCGGTTCAAACCGGTTCTATCCGGATCTATACAGTTGAAACCGGTTTAAACCAGTTCAATCAGGTTTTATCCGGTTTAAACCGGTTCTATCCGGTTGAAAGCGTTTTAAACCGGTTCAATCCGGTTTTATCCGGTTTAAACCGGTTCAGTCTGGTTTTATCCGGTTTCAACCGGTTTAAACCGGTTCAATCCGGTTTTATCCGGTTTAAACCGGTTCTATGCTGTTTATACCAGTTTAAGCCTCTTCAATCGGGTTTTATCCGGTTTAGACCTGTTTAAGCCGGTTCAATTCAGTTTTATCCAGTTTAAACCGGTTTAAACCCTTTCAATCCGTTTTTATCCAGTTTCAACCGGTTTACACCGGATCAATCCGGTTTTATCCGGTTTAAACCGGTTCTATCCAGTTCTTTCTGGTTTAAACCGGTTCTATCCTGTTCTATCTGGTTTAAACCGGTTCAATCCGGTATTATCCGGTTTAAACCGGTTTAAACTGGTTCAATCCGGTTTTATTCGGTTTAAACGGTTTCTATCCGGTTTAAACCGGTTCTATCTGGTTTAAACCGGTTTAATCCACTTCAATCCGGTTTTATCCGGTTTAAACCGGTTCAATCCGGTTTTATCCAGTTTAAACCGGTTCTATCCGGTTCTATCCGGTTGAAACCAGTTTAAACCGGTTCAATCCGGTTTTATCCAGTTTAAACCAGTTCAATCCGGTTTTATCCGGTTTAAACCGGTTCAATCCGCTTTTATCCGGTTTAAACCGATTCATTCCGGTTTTATCCGGTTTAAACCGGTTTGAAATGGTTCAATCCGGTTTTATCCGGTTTAAACCAGTTTGAACCGGTTCAATCCGGTTTTATCCGGTTTAAACCGGTTTAAACCGGTTCAATCCTATTTTATCTCGTTTAGACCCGTTCTATCCGGTTCTATCCTTTTTAAATCGGATTAAACTGGTTCTATCCTGTTCTATCCTGTTTTAACTGGATTAAACCAGTTCAATCCGGTTTTATCGGGTTTAAACCGGTTCTATCCGTTTCCATCTGGTTTGAACGGGTTTCAACTGGTTCAATCCGGTTTTATCCGTTTTCATCTGGTTCAATCTGATTTTATCCGGTTTAAACTGTTTCAATTTGGTTTTATCCGGTTTAAACCAGTTTGAACCGGTTCAATCTGGTTTTATCCGGTTTAAACCGGTTTACACTGGGTCAATCCGGTTTTGTCCAGTTTAAACCTGTTCAATCCGTTTTTCTCTAGTTTAAACCGGTTTAGACAGGTTCAATCCGGTTTTACCCAGTTTAAACCGGTTCTATCCGGTTCTATCCGGTTGAAACCGGTTTAAACCAGTTCAATCCGGTTTTATCCGGTTTAAACCAGTTCAATCCGGTTTTATCCGCTTTAAACCGGTTTAAACCGGTTCAATCCGGTTTTATCCGGTTTAAACCGGTTCTATCCAGTTCTTTCCGGTTTAAACCGGTTCTATCCTGTTCTATCTGGTTTAAACCGGTTCAATCCGGTTTTATCCGGTTTAAACCGGTTTAAACTGGTTCAATCCGGTTTTATCCGGTTTAAACGGTTTCTATCCGGTTTAAACCGGTTCTATCTGGTTTAAACCGGTTTAAACCGCTTCAATCCGGTTTTATCCGGTTTAAACCGGTTTAAAACAGTTCAATCCGGTTTTATCCGGTTTAAACTGTTTTCAGCCGGTTCTATCCGGTTTAAACCGGTTTGAGCCGGTTCATGCCGGTTTTATCCGGTTTAAACCGGTTCTATCCGGTTTTATCCGGATTAAACCGGTTTAGCCCTGTTCTATCCGGTTTAAACCGGTTTAAACCGGTTCAATCCCATTTTATCCGGTTTAAACCGGTTCAATCCGGTTTTATCCGGTTTAAACCGGTTTAAGCCGGTTCAATCCGGTTTTATCTGGTTTAAACCAGTTCACTCTGGTTTTATCCAGTTTAAAACGGTTTGAACCGGTTCAATCCGGTTTTATCCGGTTTAAACCTGTTTAAGCTGGTTCAACCCGGTTTTATCCAGTTTAAACCGGTTCTATCCGGTTCTATCCAGCTGAAACCGATTTAAACCAGTTCAATGCGGTTTTATCCTGTTAAAACCGGTTCAATCCGGCTTTATCCGGTTTAAACCTATTTAAACCGGTTCAATCTGTTTTATCCAGTTTAAACCGGTTCTATCCGGTTCTATCCGGTTGAAACCAGTTTAAACTGGTTCAATCCGGTTTTATCCGGTTTAAACCGGGTTAAGCTGGTTCAATCCAGTTTTATCCGGTTTAAACCGGTTCAATCGTGTTTTATCCGGTTTAAACCGTTTGAAACCAGTTCATTCCGGTTTTATCTGGTTTAGACCAGTTCAAACCGGTTCAATCCGGTTTTATCCAGTTTAAACCAGTTCTATCCATTTCTATATGGTTTAAACCGGTTTAACCTGGTTCAATCCGGTATTATCCAGTTTAAACCGGTTCTATCCGTTTTAAACCAGTTTAAAACAGTTCATTCCGGTTTTATCCGGTTTAAACCGGTTTGAACCGGTTCAATCCGGTTTTATCCGGTTTAAACCAGTTTGAACCAGTTCAATCCGGATTTATCCGGTTTAAACCGGTTTAAGCCGGTTCAATCCGGTTTTATCTGGTTTAAACCGGTTTAAGCCGGTTCAATCCGGTTTTATCAAGTTTAAAACGGTTCTATTCGTTTCCATCTGGGTTAAAAGGGTTGAAACTGGTTCAATCCGGTTTTATACGTTTTAAACCAGTTCAATCTGATTTTATCCGGTTTAAACTGGTTCAATTTGGTTTTATCCGGTTTAAACCGGTTTGAACCGGTTCCATCCGGTTTTATCCGGTTTAAACCGGTTTAAAGCGGGTAAATCCAGTTTTATCCGGTTTAAACCTCTTCAATCCGGTTTTCTCCAGTTTAAACCGGTTTATACCAGTTCAATCCCGTTTTATCCGCTTTAAACCGGTTTAAACCCGTTCAATCCGGTTTTATCCGGTTTAAACCGGTTCTATCCGGTTCTATCCGGTTTAAACTGGTTCTATCCGGTTCTATCTGGTTTAAGCCAGTTTAAACCGGTTCAATCCGGTTTTATTCGGTTTAAACCGGATCAATCCATTTTTATCCAGTTTAAACCGGTTTAAACTGGTTCAGTCCGGTTTTATCCGGTTTAAACCGGTTCTATCCAGTTTAAACCGGTTTAAACCGCTTCAATCCGGTTTTATCCGGTTTAAACCAGATCAATCCCGTTTTATCCGGTTTAAACCGGTTTAAACCGGTTCAATCTGGTTTTATCTGGTTTAAACCGGTTTAAGCCGGTTCAATCCGGTTTTATCCAGTTTCAACCGGTTCTATCCGGTTCTATCCGGTTGAAACCAGTTTAAAACGGTTCAATCCGGTTTTATCCGGTTTAAACCAGTTCAATCCTGTTTTATCCGGTTCAAACCGGTTCTATCCGGATCTATACAGTTGAAACCGGTTTAAACCAGTTCAATCAGGTTTTATCCGGTTTAAACCGGTTCTATCCGGTTGAAAGCGTTTTAAACCGGTTCAATCCGGTTTTATCCGGTTTAAACCGGTTCAGTCTGGTTTTATCCGGTTTCAACCGGTTTAAACCGGTTCAATCCGGTATTATCCGGTTTAAACCGGTTCTATGCTGTTTATACCAGTTTAAGCCTCTTCAATCGGGTTTTATCCGGTTTAGACCTGTTTAAGCCGGTTCAATAAAGTTTTATCCAGTTTAAACCGGTTTAAACCCTTTCAATCCGTTTTTATCCAGTTTCAACCGGTTTACACCGGATCAATCCGGTTTTATCCGGTTTAAACCGGTTCTATCCAGTTCTTTCCGGTTTAAACCGGTTCTATCCTGTTCTATCTGGTTTAAACCGGTTCAATCCGGTATTATCCGGTTTAAACCGGTTTAAACTGGTTCAATCCGGTTTTATTCGGTTTAAACGGTTTCTATCCGGTTTAAACCGGTTCTATCTGGTTTAAACCGGTTTAATCCACTTCAATCCGGTTTTATCCGGTTTAAACCGGTTTAAACCAGTTCAATCCGGTTTTATCCGGTTTAAACTGTTTTCAGCCGGTTTTATCCAGTTTAAACCAGTTCAATCCGTTTTTTCCGGTTCAATCCGGTTTAAACCGTTTCAATCTGGTTTTATCTGGTTTGATCCGGTTTAAACCGCTTCAATCCGGTTTTATCCTGTTTAAACCAGTTCTATCCGGTTCTATCCGGTTGAAACCGGTTTAATCCGGTTCAATCCGGTTTGCTCCGGTTTAAACCGGTTCAATCTGGTTTAATCCGGTTTAAACCGGTTTTAACCGATTCAATCCGGTTTATCCAGTATAAACTGGTTTAATCCGTTTCAATCCGGTTTTATCCGGTTTACACCGATTTAAACCGGTTCAGTCCGGTTTTATCCAGATAAACCTGTTATATCCGGTTTAAACCGGTATAAACCAGTTCAATCCGGTTTTATCCTGTTTAAACCGGTTTAAACCCTTTCAATCCGTTTTTATCCGTTTTCAACCGGTTTACACCGGTTCAATCCGGTTTTATCCGGTTTAAACCGTTTCTATCCACTTCTATCCGTTTTAAACCCGTTTAATCCATTTCATACTGGTTTTATCCGGTTTAAAACGGTTTGAACCGGTTCAATCCGGTTTTATCCGGTTTAAACCGGTTTAAGCCGGTTCAATCCGGTTTTATCCGGTTTAAACCAGTTTGAACCGGTTCAATCCGGTTTTATCCGGTTTAAACCGGTTTAAACCGGTTCAATCCTATTTTATCTCGTTTAGACCCGTTCTATCCGGTTCTATCCTTTTTAAATCGGATTAAACTGGTTCTATCCTGTTCTATCCTGTTTTAACTGGATTAAACCAGTTCAATCCGGTTTTATCGGGTTTAAACCGGTTCTATCCGTTTCCATCTGGTTTGAACGGGTTTCAACTGGTTCAATCCGGTTTTATCCGTTTTCATCTGGTTCAATCTGATTTTATCCGGTTTAAACTGTTTCAATTTGGTTTTATCCGGTTTAAACCAGTTTGAACCGGTTCAATCTGGTTTTATCCGGTTTAAACCGGTTTACACTGGGTCAATCCGGTTTTGTCCAGTTTAAACCTGTTCAATCCGTTTTTCTCTAGTTTAAACCGGTTTAGACAGGTTCAATCCGGTTTTACCCAGTTTAAACCGGTTCTATCCGGTTCTATCCGGTTGAAACCGGTTTAAACCAGTTCAATCCGGTTTTATCCGGTTTAAACCAGTTCAATCCGGTTTTATCCGCTTTAAACCGGTTTAAACCGGTTCAATCCGGTTTTATCCGGTTTAAACCGGTTCTATCCAGTTCTTTCCGGTTTAAACCGGTTCTATCCTGTTCTATCTGGTTTAAACCGGTTCAATCCGGTTTTATCCGGTTTAAACCGGTTTAAACTGGTTCAATCCGGTTTTATCCGGTTTAAACGGTTTCTATCCGGTTTAAACCGGTTCTATCTGGTTTAAACCGGTTTAAACCGCTTCAATCCGGTTTTATCCGGTTTAAACCGGTTTAAAACAGTTCAATCCGGTTTTATCCGGTTTAAACTGTTTTCAGCCGGTTCTATCCGGTTTAAACCGGTTTGAGCCGGTTCATGCCGGTTTTATCCGGTTTAAACCGGTTCTATCCGGTTTTATCCGGATTAAACCGGTTTAGCCCTGTTCTATCCGGTTTAAACCGGTTTAAACCGGTTCAATCCCATTTTATCCGGTTTAAACCGGTTCAATCCGGTTTTATCCGGTTTAAACCGGTTTAAGCCGGTTCAATCCGGTTTTATCAAGTTTAAAACGGTTCTATTCGTTTCCATCTGGGTTAAAAGGGTTGAAACTGGTTCCATCCGGTTTTATACGTTTTAAACCAGTTCAATCTGATTTTATCCGGTTTAAACTGGTTCAATTTGGTTTTATCCGGTTTAAACCGGTTTGAACCGGTTCCATCCGGTTTTATCCGGTTTAAACCGGTTTAAAGCGGGTAAATCCAGTTTTATCCGGTTTAAACCTCTTCAATCCGGTTTTCTCCAGTTTAAAGAGGTTTATACCAGTTCAATCCCGTTTTATCCGCTTTAAACCGGTTTAAACCCGTTCAATCCGGTTTTATCCGGTTTAAACCGGTTCTATCCGGTTCTATCCGGTTTAAACCGGTTCTATCCGGTTCTATCTGGTTTAAGCCGGTTTAAACCGGTTCAATCCGGTTTTATTCGGTTTAAACCGGATCAATCCGTTTTTATCCAGTTTAAACCGGTTTAAACTGGTTCAGTCCGGTTTTATCCGGTTTAAACCGGTTCTATCCAGTTTAAACCGGTTTAAACCGCTTCAATCCGGTTTTATCCGGTTTAAACCGGATCAATCCCGTTTTATCCGGTTTAAACCGGTTTAAACCGGTTCAATCTGGTTTTATCTGGTTTAAACCGGTTTAAGCCGGTTCAATCCGGTTTTATCCAGTTTCAACCGGTTCTATCCGGTTCTATCTGGTTGAAACCAGTTTAAAACGGTTCAATCCGGTTTTATCCGGTTTAAACCAGTTCAAT
Source organism: Cynocephalus volans (assembly GCF_027409185.1). Lineage (NCBI taxonomy): Eukaryota > Metazoa > Chordata > Mammalia > Dermoptera > Cynocephalidae > Cynocephalus > Cynocephalus volans. The sequence goes on along the minus strand of NC_084470.1, from coordinate 132,510,482 downwards.
CCTGTTTTATCCGGTTCAAACCGGTTCTATCCGGATCTATACAGTTGAAACCGGTTTAAACCAGTTCAATCAGGTTTTATCCGGTTTAAACCGGTTCTATCCGGTTGAAAGCGTTTTAAACCGGTTCAATCCGGTTTTATCCGGTTTAAACCGGTTCAGTCTGGTTTTATCCGGTTTCAACCGGTTTAAACCGGTTCAATCCGGTTTTATCCGGTTTAAACCGGTTCTATGCTGTTTATACCAGTTTAAGCCTCTTCAATCGGGTTTTATCCGGTTTAGACCTGTTTAAGCCGGTTCAATTCAGTTTTATCCAGTTTAAACCGGTTTAAACCCTTTCAATCCGTTTTTATCCAGTTTCAACCGGTTTACACCGGATCAATCCGGTTTTATCCGGTTTAAACCGGTTCTATCCAGTTCTTTCCGGTTTAAACCGGTTCTATCCTGTTCTATCTGGTTTAAACCGGTTCAATCCGGTATTATCCGGTTTAAACCGGTTTAAACTGGTTCAATCCGGTTTTATTCGGTTTAAACGGTTTCTATCCGGTTTAAACCGGTTCTATCTGGTTTAAACCGGTTTAATCCACTTCAATCCGGTTTTATCCGGCTTAAACTGTTTTCAGCCGGTTTTATCCAGTTTAAACCAGTTCAATCCGTTTTTTCCGGTTCAATCCGGATTAAACCGTTTCAATCTGGTTTTATCTGGTTTGATCCGGTTTAAACCGCTTCAATCCGGTTTTATCCTGTTTAAACCAGTTCTATCCGGTTCTATCCGGTTGAAACCGGTTTAATCCGGTTCAATCCGGTTTGCTCCGGTTTAAACCGGTTCAATCTGGTTTAATCCGGTTTAAACCGGTTTTAACCGATTCAATCCGGTTTATCCAGTATAAACTGGTTTAATCCGTTTCAATCCGGTTTTATCCGGTTTACACCGATTTAAACCGGTTCAGTCCGGTTTTATCCAGATAAACCTGTTATATCCGGTTTAAACCGGTATAAACCAGTTCAATCCGGTTTTATCCTGTTTAAACCGGTTTAAACCCTTTCAATCCGTTTTTATCCGTTTTCAACCGGTTTACACCGGTTCAATCCGGTTTTATCCGGTTTAAACCGTTTCTATCCACTTCTATCCGTTTTAAACCCGTTTAATCCATTTCATACTGGTTTTATCCGGTTTAAACCGGTTTGAACCGGTTCAATCCGGTTTTATCCGGTTTAAACCGGTTTAAGCCGGTTCAATCCGGTTTTATCCGGTTTAAACCGGTTCAATCCGGTTTTATCCAGTTTAAACCGGTTCTATCCGGTTCTATCCGGTTGAAACCAGTTTAAACCGGTTCAATCCGGTTTTATCCAGTTTAAACCAGTTCAATCCGGTTTTATCCGGTTTAAACCGGTTCAATCCGCTTTTATCCGGTTTAAACCGATTCATTCCGGTTTTATCCGGTTTAAACCGGTTTGAAATGGTTCAATCCGGTTTTATCCGGTTTAAACCAGTTTGAACCGGTTCAATCCGGTTTTATCCGGTTTAAACCGGTTTAAACCGGTTCAATCCTATTTTATCTCGTTTAGACCCGTTCTATCCGGTTCTATCCTTTTTAAATCGGATTAAACTGGTTCTATCCTGTTCTATCCTGTTTTAACTGGATTAAACCAGTTCAATCCGGTTTTATCGGGTTTAAACCGGTTCTATCCGTTTAAATCTGGTTTAAACGGGTTTCAACTGGTTCAATCCGGTTTTATCCGTTTTAATCTGGTTCAATCTGATTTTATCCGGTTTAAACTGTTTCAATTTGGTTTTATCCGGTTTAAACCAGTTTGAACCGGTTCAATCTGGTTTTATCCGGTTTAAACCGGTTTACACTGGGTCAATCCGGTTTTGTCCAGTTTAATCCTGTTCAATCCGTTTTTCTCTAGTTTAAACCGGTTTAGACAGGTTCAATCCGGTTTTACCCAGTTTAAACCGGTTCTATCCGGTTGAAACCGGTTTAAACCGGTTCAATCCGGTTTTATCCGGTTTAAACCAGTTCAATCCGGTTTTATCCGCTTTAAACCGGTTTAAACCGGTTCAATCCGGTTTTATCCGGATTAAACCGGTTCTATCCAGTTCTTTCCGGTTTAAACCGGTTCTATCCTGTTCTATCTGGTTTAAACCGGTTCAATCCGGTTTTATCCGGTTTAAACCGGTTTAAACTGGTTCAATCCGGTTTTATCCGGTTTAAACGGTTTCTATCCGGTTTAAACCGGTTCTGTCTGGTTTAAACCGGTTTAAACCGCTTCAATCCGGTTTTATCCGGTTTAAACCGGTTTAAACCAGTTCAATCCGGTTTTATCCGGTTTAAACTGTTTTCAGCCGGTTCTATCCGGTTTAAACCGGTTTGAGCCGGTTCATTCCGGTTTTATCCGGTTTTAACCGGATACCGGTTTAAACCGGCTCTATCCAGTTTAAACAGGTTTAAGCTGGTTCAATCCGGTTTTATCCAGTTTAAACCAGTTCAATCCGTTTTTTCCGGTTCAATCCGGTTTAAACCGTTTCAATCTGGTTTTATCTGGTTTGATCCGGTTTAAACCGCTTCAGTCCGGTTTTATCCTGTTTAAACCGGTTCTATCCGGTTCTGTCCGGTTGAAACCGGTTTAATCTGGTTCAATCCGGTTTGCTCCGGTTTAAACCGGTTCAATCTGGTTTAATCCGGTTTAAACCGGTTTTAACCGATTCAATCCGGTTTATCCAGTATAAACTGGTTTAATCCGTTTCAATCCGTTTTTATGCGGTTTACACCGATTTAAACCGGTTCAGTCCGGTTTTATCCAGATAAACCTGTTATATCTGGTTTAAAGCGGTTTTATCCGTTTTAAACCGGTTTAATCCAGTTCAATCCGGTTATATCCGGTTTAAACCGGTTTGAACCAGTTCAGTCCTGTTTTATCCTGTTTAAACCGGTTTAATCCTGTTTAAAGCGGTTTAAGCTGGTTCAATCCGGTTTTATCCAGTTTAAACCGGTTCTATCCGGTTCTATCCGGTTGAAACCAGTTTAAACCGGTTCAATCCGGTTTTATCCGGTTTAAACCGGTTCAATCCGGTTTTATCCGGTTTAAACCGGTTCAATCCGGTTTTATCCGGTTTAAACCGGTTCATTCCGGTTTTATCCGGTTAAAACCGGTTTGAAATGGTTCAATCCGGTTTTATCCGGTTTAAACTGGTTCAGTCCTGTTTTATCCGGTTTAAACCAGTTCATTCCGGTTTTATCCGGTTTAAACCGGTTCAATCCGGTTTTATCTGGTTTAAACCAGTTCACTCTGGTTTTACCCGGTTTAAACCGGTTTGAACCGGTTCAATCCGGTTTTACCCGGTTTAAACCTGTTTAAGCTGGTTCAATCCGGTTTTATCCAGTTTAAACCGGTTCTATCCGGTTCTATCCAGTTGAAACCGGTTTAAACCAGTTCAAAGCGGTTTTATCCGGTTAAAACCGGTTCAATCCGTTTTTATCCAGTTTAAACCGGTTCTATCCGGTTTAAACTCTTTTAAGCCAGTTCAATCTGGTTTTATCCAGTTTAAACCGGTCCTATCAGGTTTAAACCGGTTTAGGCCGGTTCATTCCGGTTTTATCAATTTTAAACCGGTTTAAACTGCTTCAATCCGTTTATATCCGGTTTCAACCGGTTTCATCCAGTTCAATCCGGATTTATCCGGTTTAAACCAGTTCATTCCGGTTTTATCCGGTTTAAACCGGT